>NC_056725.1:1321058427-1321245927 GCF_019279795.1 Protopterus annectens | reverse complement strand
CACCACCTTGTCCCCAGACTACCAACACACATCAATATGTGGTATGACATAGTATGGTAGACCAACAGACAGCCTTTGACTGGTGGACTGTACCTAGGCCTACATCAACTGTGCAAAGTACCCATGTACAGACACAGCTGCATAATGTGTTATGCAATGCAATAGTACCACTGTTTGTAACCAGGTCAGTTGTACACATACCAGAGTCCCTCGGATGTTGTCAGCATTAACACAGCCACACAATCAACTGTTGCTGTACACCAGTAAACAACACTCTCATGGTTGTATATGACCTAACTGGACCTGCCCTGGATCCGTACATCCCACACTCATACAACATAAATGACATTACCATAGCTTCCATTATCCTTTCTACATACAGGTGGCTACATTCATTACACACATGCACATGGCAGATTGCATGCTAACAGTACATAAGGTTTGATATCTTTGTTAACAGTGGTAATATTCCCTCTCTACTAGTCACCCATGACACCTATCATATCATACAACAACCCATGTGACATGTATGTCATTAGACATGTCCACCTAATGCAATGCCTACAAACATACCCAAATAACAGGAACACAGGATCTACGCAAGGCCTGTATTGACAGACTCAGGGAAATTCAGCTCTGCTCTGTATGTTCCTGAGTAATCACAGGTGATATGTCCATGACATGTACAGCCATGTGTGCCCACAGCTCCTACATATACCCCATGTCAACAATTGCAAGCCATGCATGCTGTTTGCTGTCTGGACATTAGCCTTAGTACCGCAATAGCCAGTAAGTGCTGGGGTGAGATGTTTACAAGCCACAGACCTCGCACATGCTTGAATGAGTGTACTGCCTAGCTCTAACAGAGTGCATTGCTGGCACTCTTCCAGTAAACATGAGGTGTGTGTAGCAAATATGATGTGCTCACTGTTGACCATTACAGTGCCTTGACTTCACCATGGAACTGTCAAGTAAAAGTTTTGTAGGAGCATGACATGGAATAATGCTGTGTGTGTCTTGCTGATATGTGCTGTTGTCATATATGTACACTTGGCTACTCAGTGAAAGTGAGTGTGTCCTACCAGTACATGAATACAGCATCCATTATGGTGTAATGCTTGGCTATGTTTCACACATGGCGTGGGGGAGGTGTGGAATGTATCCTCTTGACCTGCAAGTCCACTTACTGATGTAGACCACATATGTGTACATGTATTGATGTTTGTTTAGATTTCATGTGTGTGCAGTGTCTGATGTTTGAAGGTGACCATTGTCTTAGTACATCATGCTGTTGCAATACAGCCTTGCCAACTGTATATGGTGATATGCTCAAAGTACAGTAAGGTGTACATGAGATATGGACAGATGTTTGGACATGACTACTAAGTGGTGGGGCTACTTTGCAGATGAATGATTACTGAGGACAGCTCACAGGTGTGTTACAACATTCCTACAATAACCTGTGTAACTGCTAAGGTCTGATTTTGTTAACTGAAGTGGAAGACAGACAATGTAGAATGCAGTAAGGGTGACACTGAAGACAAACCTCTTGACACCTGTAACAGTAATACCTCCCCTATGCATGTATTGTGCATATATCATCACAGTTGGCAAAGGAAAGAGTCAGTATGCTTTGTAGCGAATGCAATAGTGCTGTACCTCTGTAATACCTATCATGAGATAGGCAGGTGTTTGATTCACAGTACTGGCATGTGTGGGTGTGTGTGTGTCCATATATGTCACGTATGGTTGGGAATACATCCCACATGCTTTTCACTCTCCTGAACACTGTTGTTGATATCAGTACAGAGTGAAGTGTAGAAAGAAAGGCATAGGCAGGAAGCTGAACCTCACACATGTCAAGTGTCTGTATGTGTGTGACATAGATGTATATCTTTGTGAATGCCACAGTGTGTGTGTGTGTGTGTGTGTGTGTGTGTGTGTGTGTGTGTGTGTGTGTGTGTGTGTGTATGGCTGTCCGGTCCTTGGAGTGAGGCTGTATTTTACCATAGTGAAATGTCAATGCCCCCTCCCCCCATTCACACAGTGCAATCTAGTATCCCTGTTGATGTCATCAATCTTAGACAGGCATTCTAACCGCCTGTTAACATTTACACCCTGGGGTGTGGCTTGTTGTTACATAGCCTACTGATGAACCCCCCTCTCCACATACACTCACTGCACTGTAGTATCCCTGTTGATGTCCTCGAGCTTTGGCCATTCCGACTACCTGTACATGTGTAATCTCTGTGGCCTGTCTTGTAATTGCATAGTACTATAATGATGATTTGCACATAGGCAGGGGTTTTCATCCCAACACTGGCAACTGTGTGTGTTTGTGTGTGTGTGTGTGTGTGTGTGTGTGTGTGTGTGTGTGTGTGTGTGTGTGTGTGTGTGTGTGTGTGTGTGTATGTGTCAGAGTGTGAGTTACTTTGTCTGTGAATCCCTGAGTGTGTGGGGTGTGTCTGTGTCTGCATCCTGTCATGACAGTGGGTATTACTGCTTCCCAATGAGAAGCCACTACTTCCACTGGCCTTTACCCTTGTCATCCGCTGGACCACTATTTTACCTCCTCCCCTCTCCAGGTAACTATACCTGTGTTGTCACCCACTATGGATGTGATGGCTCTGAACACAGTAGCTTACTACACAGCTGTCATGCTCTTGGATCATTAGAACAGTAAACATATTTGAAACATGGGAGATTATAACTGTGATGTGGAAGCTACAAAGTGCATGCAGGTATTGTCATACAGACCTTTGAGTAGTCAACATATGCATATGGGACACTAACCGCAAACACTGACAACCCCCGGCACATGCAATTACACCTGAAAGAGGAAGGCAGAACATCAAGATCAACATGCTGATAATGTTGTTACACATGATACATACTGTCAAATGTACAAAATGCATTCTAAAACTGTAATACATGGTATATCTGCTGCCTGTCAACACTACTCAACAATATTAATCTAAAATTGTCTACCTAGTATGTTCACCCTGTGCATCAGATCATATGAGCATGTCCCTGCACCGATGGTGTGGATGACAGGGATGCAGCACAGGAATCATCATATGCACAGAGTGATAATGTTTGTCAGAGGCCTAGGCTGCACCATTAGATGACATCATGTGCATGTGTTAGGGCCTTTGATATCAGTGGGTGTGTGTGGATGTTATGCGTTTGTGTGTGTTGAGGTGCTCTACATTTGTTTCTGGTGTGTGTGTGTGTGTGTGTGTGTGTGTGTGTGTGTGTGTGTGTGTGTGTGTGTGTGTGTGTGTGTATGCATGCACACAGGTCTGGCATGTGGCTGGCCTACACAGGGGTATTAGTGACAGCTGCAGACTGTACAAGGTAGGTTTCACAGTTCATGGTGTCCAACCACAGCCATGTGATCTGCGCCTGCGAGGGGTTGCACGGGCACTACAAGGCAGAGGTCCAGATTGAATACTGTCTTATGACATATGTCCACTGGAACCGTGTCCCTGTTGGGACCATCCAGGACCATGTGCACATGGCCTGCTGTGTCCTGGTTTGGACTGCACAGCATCAGCTGCACTGCTGCTGCTACTGCCACTATGGGAGCGGGCATGTGCAGTATCATGTTCACGTAGACCTTCAACAGGTGATGTAGCTGACCTACGTCCACATGCCTGATGCCTCACTCTCACCAGATGTTCCAGCACAGACATTCCACACTTGAGGATTGACATGCCATGGTCAAGGACTTCCACCATGTCACCCAATCATCTATCCAAAACATCTGCAAGATGATGGTGAGCATTTGCAATTGCCTGGATATTGTCAGTTAATGAACAGACAGCAGACCTCTGAAGTCACAGACCATCTCTGTTGTGCTGTTCAGCATGTGCCTATCCCTCCATTGCAGCCTGAAACTGTGTCTGATGACTCCAGCTGATGTGCTTTGTCTTGTAGGGGCATGCTGGCCAGTGGTCCTCCTATGAGCAGCACTGGGCACATGCCTGTGTGGGACATCACCAGTTAGTTGACTGGGATCATGGTGTGCATGCACACCTTCCATAGTCTCCAAACTTCTCTGTTCCATGCTACCACCCGCCAACTGTCTTTCCTCTATGGCCAGTGGTAATGGGGTTTGTGTAGGCAGGGGAACTATGTGCAAGGATGAGGGGGGATACAGGTGGAATGGCAACCACTGGCACAGATTCAGCCCCTTACAACCCTGCCTGTGCCTCAATCATACTTTCATCATCACTGCTAGAGTCTGTGGGGACAGTAACATCAGGTGGACCGCACAAGGGCAACACACCTACATCAACACCTGTGAGGGGCAGACAAGAACTGTACATTACAAGTTATATAACACAAACACACAGACACACAGACACATGCTATGGCACCCAGTGGCATGCAACATGCAGGTGATGTGGCAGATGGCATTCAGCTTAGACAATTATAGTGGTAGTTATCATACATCCATGAGTTGCACACAACAGCATGCATGTGTTATAGCAGACGACATGCACCTTACACAATTATAGTGGTGGTTAGCATATATACCTGTATTGTACCATTTGAGTTAGTAGCTTATGCCCCATATCTGCAACACAATGCATACACTATGCGCCATTGCACCACACTGCTATGGTGTGTGCAACACACACCACATGTTAACAGATCATCACTGACCTTTGTACATCTGCCACTGATGCTTTGTGTTGGCCACTGCCCCTATGTGTGAGGACATGAACAGAAGGGTATGTTGACTGAATACTATGTTTGCCTGAGCTCTAGCTTGCATAGCTCCCTCAAAGCAGTGCATGTCTGTTCAACATTATTCCACCTACCCCTGAGCTGAGTCTACAAACATTGTGCATGTGGCTGTACACACGTTTGACATGGCTGACCCTACTTTGCAATGGTGCCACAGACCAGCACAGGTTTACAGTACCCTGGCCTGACGTGTGATGTATGACCTTGCCATTCATATGTAGTGTGACATGCCTTCTGCTGACGTGTTGAATGACATGCATATATGTGCAACGCAATGGTGTCCTTTCCAGTCTATAGTACGGTAATGGTGTCCCAATGTAGGGATGTGTTATACTAACATGGGCCTTCAGCTGACGCAATGTCGTCTGTCCGTCCTACAAATATGCAGTGACATACTGCACATTGAGCTGATGTGTATAGCCTTTGCAGGACATCATGTGGATTCACTATTGCTATACAGTGTGAGTTACTAACACAGTATATAGCCATGCCTGTGTTCACATACAATACATATCTAATGTGGAATGTGACCCACATCACTGAGGTGTATACACAATTTACCCTAAAGTGGAATGTGTGACACAGGTCACAGAAGGGTATACAGATGACACCCCTGCACATCTGCCACCATATTACTGATGCCTGGTAACTATGCCCACACATGGCTAACTTAGCAGTACTCTATGTCCCACATGCCATCTGTGTACCTCAAACACATGAGGAGCAGGCATGACAGTGATGTCTGACACCAGCAAGGTGAATGTACTGTATCTGTGGCCTGATGTGGTTGTATGTGTATGTTGTGCAACACATGCATGTATTTGGATACTGTATAGGTGAATGCTTTCATGTCGTGACACACTCAAGATGTTCAAGACATGTTATGTGGTGGTTTCATGTTATGCCTACACAAGCTGTGCACAGGCCTGTATGATGTTTAGTGTTTCACATCTGCAATGTCACCATTACACAAAGGCCATAACTGTATTGTGTCGAGCCAATGTCCAACAGGGTGTACACACATGTACATCACTTCTACTGTGTGTGTTGCTTCATGTCTCTGGCCATCCTCCATGGCCATGTGTACACATGTTCTGTCCAATGGTTGTGATGGCCATCTATTTCACATCAGTGTTATCCCATATGACATACACCCATAGATTTCATATGCTCCACTGAGGACAGGGTTATGCAGACAAAGGGTGGTATGTATGGAATGTGAGATATTATGTTTTGCAGGATAGTTGAGCAGTGTTGCAGTCAGCCCACTACATGTCATGGACATGTCAGGTAGCACATGATATTGTGTGACATTCATAGCAAGGGTATAATTCACAAGGGTGTCTCCTGTGGGGTGGTCATACTCCAGCTCCAACACATTTAGAGTTTGTGCACACATAGGCTCTCTGTACAGTACTGTTTGTATTCCCAACATGTGTAATGCTGATCTGTAGTACCTGTCCCTACAGTGAACCACACCTCCACCATTGTATTCACAGTTGTCCACACATCTGGCAATGATAGTTTGGAAGGTTTAGTGTAGGTTTTTCATATAGTCTTCAATTGTTTCATATGGGTAACCACTGTGATGCATTGCAGGTCTGACCAGTGTCTCTTAACAGGACCACTATACATTATGTGTACGTGTGTTATGGCATATAGCATGCAATTAATATGATCTGTGCATTATCAAGCCTTGTAAATAATAACAATCTCACCTGACACAGGCTGCTGTCACTGCAAAATGCCAGAGGTACCTAAACAGGAGTGTCACAGCAGTAAGATCATTATCCACACCTTTGTGATAGCTACAGGGTGCAATGTCCATGTTAGGACATAAGCCAGTACAATACACTATACTATGGAGTATGCACATCTGTGCATACATAGAGTAGCAGACTATAGTATGTGACGTGCGCATACATGCCTTGCATATGATGTTACATTACATATTGTACAGTAACACATGTAACTATGTGAAATATAGTTGTGTTATATGTCCAGTACTGACTTATCAGGCAACTCCAGGCTCAGTGGTTGAAAGACACCCATCTCCACAATAGCAGCTAAAGCTTGTGGATGGAGGTCTGCAGGTGTCCCTAGGTTGACCAGTAGCTCCTCGGTACATGTGAGTGGGGGCTGGGTGAGTGCCCCCCCCCCACCTTTTGCACCTAGTTCCCTGGTGATTGCATTAGCTTGCTGTTTCGCACGTCTTATGAATTTGGTGCAGTGTCAGCACACCTGCTGATAGGTGCAATAGTGACCACCAACATCATTTACCCTCCTGTGGAGTTCCTCCCACAGGGCATCCCGCTGCTGTGCATCCTATGGCACATGGCTGATGGGTGTTAAATGGTTGTCAAGAAGGTATGGGATGAGGACCTCATCCTCCAAGCAGGTGTATGCTGGCAACCTGCCAAGTGGCATACCTGGAAGACATAATGATGGAGACAGGTCACAGTAACTCACAGAGAAGTACAGAAGTACAGCTGGACATTCATGTGTATCACATTTATTAAGTTTACAAATACGTCTTTGCAAATCTACATGACACAAATGCCACTGACATGTTTAAGTCACACACATTTGACACTTACTGGTGATGTGATGTTATCACCATATATGTGTGTGTCATGTGATGACATTGCTCATACTCCATGTAAATTTTGTCTTGACGTGGGCATGTCTGTTTGCCTGTACTGGTGACTTTACCTATCAGCACATGCCTGGATGTGTTTGCAATAATACAATATACCTTAATGTGTTGTATATGTTTCATATATTGTCATACACAGCCTTTAGGGACGTGACCTGTGACCCTGCAAACTTGCTCACAGAATGTATTACATGTATGTGTTTTGCCATATACATCTACATGGCACTGTACAGCTGTGTAGCATCCTGCCATGTATTGCCTGTGTTGCACATGTGAAACACATGGGACAATAGCTAGCCTGATGATATTTACAGGGCTGGATATCATCTATAGCATGCATGGCCATAGTGAACTAGTAGGCTATATGCCCTGGGCCATTTATGAGCCTAGGCAGAAAGGTTACCTAGCTGTAGCCAAACAAACAGGTAAGTTTCAGTGGCCAGTTCAAGCAGTGCCAAAGAACTGATTCACAGGGTTACTGATATATTTGGCATGCGGTCATCACAGCATGTCACATAGAGGGGTGATGTGCAGCTTCACTGGATAGTATGGCAAGAGTATGTAAGGTGTATGGGACAGAGATCTGGCAGGCATGTTGTGATCCTTGTAATAGAAAGTGGATGTCCATGAAGTATGTGTTTTTTTGGAATCAGGATGTGTTAAGTGCAGCATGTCCAACATCTCTGGGTTGGACATGGCTTTATTCAGGGTAGGCTGCATGCTACATAGTAGAGATATGGATTGGGAAGGGCATCTAGGCCATCTACACATGGGCAATAACCCTTAAAGGAAATATGTGATCTACTATGGGTCACATGAGTGTTGAGTATGGCTGAACAATTATCTCTAGATTCATGCATGGCACCCTGTCATAATTAGGGGTACCACATACAACTACGTGACTGGTGTGGTGAAGTAACTATCAAAGGAAAGGCTACTGTCCAGCTGCATCCCATACACACACAGTTACCATTACATTGACCGCTGCCTAGGTGGTAGTTCATGGGTACATGGTTTTTAACATAGGGGATGACAATGCAATACTTAGCTGTCAGATTGTGGCCATACGTCACACACCACACATCTGACACACAAAGGCCCTTCTGTATTTTGAAAACAGCACACATTGAGTCAACTATTGCTCCTAGTTCATAGTCATTTGCAAACATCAATATGCAGATGCCTTCTGTATTAGTCTGTGTGGTATAGATAACAAAGAGGGGGAGTACCAGGAATGAACCCTGTATTACTGTGGTTGGCACTGGTTTTATGTGTGTGTATTAGTCAGACACATTCTGTGGTGTTGGTTCTGCCAGCAGTCCAGATGTCAGCTACTCCTGTGATATAGGAATATACAACTAGTTTACTGAGTCTAGCTGGAACACAATATGGGTGATGGTATCCTATGACCTGGCAAGGTCATAATATGCTGTGTGAATCAACTTTACTATCATCTACATCTGTACTGAGTACATCAAATAAGTTGATCACAGTTCATGGCCTTACAGACCAGACTCAGCAGGGTAGTAGTGCACTATTTCCCATTATCAATGGTTTCTTCCCCTTTGTGGGGTATGATAACTGTTGCTGTGCACCATTCAGTGTGTGTACACAGTCTGACATGGAGCTATGATTGAAAATGATGTGTATGTGGAGAGCTGATTATTCTTACATTTGTGTAGGATATACCCTGGGATGTTGACAGGTCCCATGAAAGCTGTATGTATGGCTTTAGAGAATGCAGCTTGTACCTGCATAGTTGTTATTATAGGGGCTCTGTAGTGTACATGGATATATAACTGTGTGTACCAGTTGGGGGGGTGGGAGTGGGTTAGGTTCTCCAAGACCCTATCTGGATGAACAGGTGCTATTTCTGTAGGTGCCGTACTTCCCATGCCATAGTGCTGTGCAGCATGGCAGTTCTTGTCATTGCCAATACGATTAATGACACAGCTATAGAATGCTCTGTGGTTGGCCTTATAATATGTGGCTAATTAGTTTCATAGTAGCTTTGTGTGGTTTTATATGGTGCATCTGCATCTTACTGAGGCTGACCAGGGATCACCTACACTCATATGTGTTCACTCTTGCAACACTTACTACCTTCTGTGGTACAGTTTAAAGCATGGTACCTTATTGCCTCATGGCCTTCTTATTTGTGTTTGGTTGAATCTTGGTTCTGTTTCAATGGCACAATCACTGCACATATGTGACTGCTTAAGGTTCATTTGTATAGGATTCAGCATTTGCACATGCATTGTCCATCTGCATGTGTGCCATGACAGTCACCACTTTGCTCTTTGGAAGCATAACATTGGCTTTGGAGACTGACTATGTTTAGCACAGTGTTAGCGCTGTTTGTGTGACTATTGTATTCCAGGTCATTGGGGTTCATGGAATCCAACATGCATTGAGTGCAGGTGTTGGTACATGAGGAGTCTTCCCAGTTTATAATGGAATAGTTGAGAGTAGCCACTATTATGTTTTTCTATCTCAAACCTAGTCTTCCCCATTACAGCACATTATGACAGTTGGCAAATCTGCAGCATGGTGGGTGATCTGTCGCAAGGTGCAATTTGAATTCCACTTTGGCACAACGGTAGTTGCTCTGCATAATGCATCTGAAGTTATGCAAGTGCAACTAGCGTGGGGGTGTACTTATCCTTCAGGAATATGGACACACCTGCGGCCTGTGTGTTCCAATAAAGGATAATGGGAAAGAGGTGATGTATCTGTTATAACATGGTCATGCAGGTGTTCTCTCCACAGCATTGTCTCAGCCACTGCACAGATATGTTCTTCATGTTAGGGATTGACATATGTGACTCCATATAGTGTTTCTGACATGTATCATTGAGTAGTGAGACCCGCAGTTTATTGCTTGGCTGTCCCTGTAATAGCAGTGGACCTTCACTTGAACTGTGCATGATGAAGGCACTATAGGGGAAGCATGAGCCCTAGCCAGTATCCAGATTCCCAGGGGTGACAGGTGCAGGCCCTGTCTGGCAAAGCATCATGGTCTGTCAACCATGTTATCGCAGGCAGATACTGGATACTCTTTGACTTGCACCACTACATTAGACAATTGTGGAATACAGTCCATTTGTCCCCATACTGCAGTATCATTCTGGCCAATGCCAGAATGCTACCCAGGCCTTGGGACATACCTGCATGGGTTACAAGACCTGACAGTTCCTACATGTGTTTCCATGCAGTCCAGGCTACTGCATCACAGGTCTTGCACAACAACGTGGAATATGCCAGAGCCATGTGTATAGTTCAAAAAGTGGTCTGTGCGTATGAGTATGTGGATAATCATGGCAGACAGGCATCTGACAGTATGTATGCCCTCATATAGGTTGGTGTGTAACATAGCGCTAGAGTTTGCATTCACAAATGAGTACTGTTGGGCATGTTTTCAGCCATGTGTTCTGTGGTGTGGCACAATTATGCAAAGTATGTCATACAGTTTGTGTATTTCGTTGTCTGTCTTTTCCAGCATGGGAGGTCACTTGTTTGGCCAGATACTTAGATGCATATGTGAATGTGTGTGATTTCTGGTAGTGTGTGTGTCCTTACTGTGTTCTGGTAAGGGTATGTGTTGGTTGTGATGATGAGATGCATGTGTTAACCTACACCTCATGACTGTCCAGTCCAGTCATCGCTGTAGACTGGACTGCCTTTCAGCTGTCCCCTGTAGCTGAATCCCAGACAATGTGTGGGGTGTGGTGTTAGGTGGGTTTGGCAGTGTACATGGCACAGAGATTACATTCCCCCAGGATGGCCACATACACAAAGATGACATTAGTAAACAACAGTAGCTGACTAGTGGACATGCCTGTATGAGCATTCAGTACTACAAGTACCAAGTACTGTATTTAGTTTACTTATTGCTTATGAAGATGTTTTAGACAGTGATGCTCACATGTAAATATTTGTGTTATGGACGTGACAACACTGGCTATTATGGAAACATTGTAGCTACCTTTAGCAGCAATCCTCCTCTGAGGAGCACATCACATCCTGATAGTTGATTACAGATGATGCAAGTGTCTACAGGTCTGTTTCCTTTTCTGGGTATATACTCACATATCCAACAGGACCATGAGCTCTGTTGGGTACAGACACCCACTCCCCAAACAGAGTCATGTATCAATAGGCTCTGATGCCACTATCAACATGATCAGGATATAATCAGATAGTGTAAGTCATCACCTATGAAGTGGCTATTACACATGGGCAGCAGTCTCCTACATTTTACACTCCTACTGCAAATGTTACACTGGAGTTAAAGACGATATGCAACCTGTTTCATTACCAGTACTGTGCACTACCTTACATACAGCATGTACAAGTGGCTGTTCAGTTGGCAATGAGAGGTTAGGCTACACAAACCTGGTAGTTCAACCAGTGTGTCTCTACTCTCAATAGCCACTCTATGTAGGTGTGCACATAGCCATTTGGGCCAGCCATATAACAAGGGTCACTACACATTTGCATAACATGCACATATGCACAGCTGTTATTGCTTGCAAATGATACTAGAGAGGTCCAGCCCTGTAACAAGGGTCACTACACATATGCGTAACATGTACACATGCACAGCTGTTATTGCTTGCAAACAATATTAGAGAGGCGGATATTACATGTGTTATGTGCATGGATAGTTACCTAGCTCTTCCAATTATCTTTGCTATCATGCTGCTAAACTGTCAGATGAATACACGTGATATGTATCTTGTTACTGAGTATTGAAATTGCCAATAGACATAACTACTGTTTGCATAACATAACAGAAATGCTATGTAGAATGGAATGCAGATCTACCTAAAATACTGTGCATTATACAGTTATTGGCACAATATCCCACAATGCAAACCATATTTGCACAGTAAGCCCACCTTTGACATGTTCATCTTATTTATACATCCATACATATGAGAGTTGTTGACCACAACTGTTAGCTGAGATATATAAGTATCCTGTTTTTTTTTTTTTGATTATTTATATAGATTATTGTTTCTAACAATTAATATATAGCACTTTTATTGCCTGCTTTTTAGTCTTTGAGTGTATTTTATTGCTATTAAGTAATCTGCACAAGTAACTGATTTGTTTGCAGTTAAAAGCATTCTGTATCTTTACAAATCTTTATCTGTTTAAAAACTTTCATTTGTGGCTTTCTCTAGTGCTTACTGTCTGTAGGCTATTGTTTTTGTTCCCACCCCCCTTCCCAGTTGGTGTCTTGCTGTTATACTTGGTGGCTTTGCAGTTGCCCGCCCCTACTGTAAATCTGATCTGTGATACTCCTCCCAGTCTAGTGTCATTAGCTCATTCTACCTAATACAGAGAGAACATTGGATAAGACCTCCTGTTTCTCCTTTTTCCCTTTCAAAAAAAAAAAAACATTTTTTTTGCCTGAATCTCCTTGTGTTCTGACTGTGCTTCTCAAATATTTTGGAAATATAGAGTATATTTCAGATCATTTATTATAACTGTAATTGCCTTAATATTGCTACAACTCAAGTGCTCTAGGTTGCACTGCATCTGAAATGTTTGTGTGTTTTAGCTGCTTTTCTGTATTTATAGACTTCTCTGTTTCTTTAACTAAATAAGCACTGCAAAGTTGTTTTATAGGTTCATAGGTTCATAGGTTCATACTAGGCTATCTGCCCTAGGGCATTTATAAGCCTAGCCAGAATGTGTTTGGCTTTCGCCACCCATTTTAAATTTATTTTGCTATGCCCTTTTTTGAGGTTAGTATACTGTGCCTCTGTCTAACAGTGACACAGAAGTGATACCCAGGGTAAACCTATGATCTCCCATCCACTCATCAAGATTCCTCTTGAAGAGAGTCAATGAGGGACTCTGCCTAACCTGGACTGGGATTTTATTCCAGAGTGAAGGGAGCCTCTGGGTTATGAATCTGTCCCTCCAGCATGTCCTATTTATTTCAGTGCTGAAGTTCAAGTCTCTCGAGCATGTAGCTCGATGGGATTTGGATTTTCTGAGGTGCAGCATGTCCATTAATTCCGGGTTGGACATGGCTTTATCGTCAGGCACAGATCGCCTCTGAACAGGCGGTATGCCACTAAGTAGAGCTGGAGTTTCTTTAACCGGGCAGCATATGGCATCTGTTTGAGCCCTTTGATCCTCTTGGTGAGGTACTTTTGGGGTCTTTCCAGTTGCTGCAGGTGTCTGGTAAGGTACATCCCAAAAGGGGCATTATACTCAATTATGGGCCTGATGAGGGATGAGTAAAGAGGCACGATGACCTCCACTGATCTAGATGTGAATCCCTTCATGATTAGGTGGGCTATATAAAATGTTTTTCTAACCACTTTGGCCACGTGGTTGTCAAATGAGAGATTGCTATTAACTTGGGTCCCCAGGTCCCTAATTACTTCTTCTGTACTTAATGGATTACCACCTATGTGGTAATTTGTGCACTTTGTTTTGCCAAAGGGATGACTATACACTTTTGGCATTTAGCTTGAGGCCATGGCTCTGGCACCAGTTGTCTGTTTCTATGAGGCCCTTTTGGAGGATGCTTGTGTCGGCTGGAGAGTCGATTATGGTGCCCAGTTTGCAGTCATCTGTGAACTTGGTCAGCCACAGTCCTTCCGTGTTGGCCTGTACCTCCAAGAAATATATACCGAACAAGAGAGGTCCCAGGACTGAGCCTCGTGGGACACCACTTGTAACTGGTTTGGAGTCTGACATGGCTCCAGCAATTCTAACCATGTGGGTTCTGTCCTTGAGCTAGTTTGCAATCCATCTAGTGACATAGGGGTTTATATTTAAGCTGGTGAGCTTATCTATAATGCCCGAGTGGGGTATTGTATCGAAGGCTTTTGCGAGGTCCAGGTAGGCTGTGTGGACCACCTTCCCGTCGTCAATGGCCTTGGTGACTGTTTCAAAGAAATCAACAAGGTTTAAGAGGCAGGATCTGCCCTTAACAAAGCCAAACTGGGTAGGATCCAGTGTTTGTAGGTCCCCAATATCTTTATTTATGAGGTCCATGATGATCCTTTCCATAGCTTTGCAGACCAAGCTAATCAGGCTTATGGGGCAATAGTTTCCAGGATCCATTGAGGCACCACCTTTATGGAGAGGGACCACTGTTGCTGTACTCCACTCTTTGGGCACATATCCTGTAGTAAGGCTGAGATTGAACAGTAGTTTTATGTTTGGGTTTAGCTCTTCTTGGAGTTCATGTAGGACGCAGCTCGGGACACCATCTGGTCCCACTGATGCTGTGTTTTTTGCTTTGGAGAGGGCGGCTCCTACCTGAGCATCTGAGATGTCAGGGGGGCAGCACTCTGCTGGGATAGATATTTGCCCTTTTGTTGGGGAGGGGGGGGAGAAGTTTGTGCTGAACCTGTCAGCTAGGATGTTGGCAATGTCTGTGGGTTCGGTGTATTTTTTGTCATTTTGGACTAATTCTGAGCATATCTGGGAATTGCCACCCAGGTTCCTAACATAACTAAAGAAAGCCTTGTGATTATCCTTAGTGTCCTGTGCAATTTTTCTCTCAAAGCTGGCCTTAGACAATTTTATGTGTGCCCGTAGTTTTTTGCTAATACTGATCAGTGATGCCTTCCCTTTTTGGGATTTTGCTCTATCATTTAGTAGCTTCCTCCTTCTATTGTATAGCTTGTTTATGGCTGGGGTCCACCAGACAGGACGTCTGCCTTTGGAGGATTGGGTCTTGGTTTTATTTGGGATCGCATGATCCATGCATTCCTGAAGGTGTTCATATAATGCATTTATAAAGGATTCTGTGGTCTGGGACGTATTTTCCACAGGCCAGGGGGCTTTGAAGGATTCCACCTCAGTTTTGAGGAGTGTGAAATTTGCTTTAGAGAAGTTTTTCACTGTGGTTTTCTGGACAGGGTGTGGGGTCAGGATGTGAATATCCAATGAGATTAGTTTATGGTCTGATCTTACCAGTGAGGGATACACTTCTGGTCTGGAGCATAGAGTCCCCATGTTGGTGATGATCAGGTCCAGTATGTTTTCCCCTCTTATGGGAGTATTAACAAGTTGTTCCATAGCATTTGAGTTTATAAATTCTAGGAACCTTTGGGCTAGGGTGTTGGAGCTAGTTGCATTCCTGCCTGTATTTCTGAGTTTTTTGCACTTTTAAAGTTTGTTTTTGCTTAGTTTAACTGGTAGGCTACACACTCAAGTGCGCTAGCCTGAATTAAAGCATTTACTGTGTTTCTGTACCTAATTTCTGCTACTTTGTAAAAAAAAAATATCCTTGTTTCCCGCCTTTACTGAACTAGAATAGTCCAGTCTTCAGGTATTGCTGATCTCTGGGCTGTGTCATAGTTCCTGTGGTTGCCCATATCCTTATTTGGATAGGAGGAAGCTTCTTTGTTCACCAGTGAAAATGCGGAGCTCTGAGTAGCCTATCTGTCCCTTGAGGAGTGGTTCCAGCCCAGTGACTTGTAGCTTATTGGCCATTTTGGGCCATTTCCTATCTCTTTCTAACCCCCTGCTTTAAAGCCAGCTTTAGCGCGCTTTTGCCCTTGTAATTTAAAGTTTGTCCTGTTTGCTGCATTTACCTGTTGAGGCTACACACTCAAGTGCGCTAGCCTGTGTTACATATTTATTGCATTTTCCTGCTGTTTGTTGCAAAAAAGAAAAAAAAAAAAAAAACAATTATCCTTGTTTCCCATCTTTTCTGACCTAGAGTAGTCCAAATACAAGCTTTGCTGTATTCTGGACTTTTGGAAAGTTCCTGTGTTGCCCATTTCCTTTCTTGGATAAAGGGAGGCTTCTTTGTTCACCAGTGGCAGTGGGGAGCTTAGAGCAGCCTATCTATCCCTGGAGGAGTGTTCCCAGCACAAGAATCTGGTAGTCTATTGGCCGTTTTGGGCCAATTTCTACCTCTTTTAAGTCCCCCTGTATAAAACCCACTTTGGCGTGGTTTTTGCGCTTGTTACCACTCAGCCAAGCTCCTCTTGGTCCTGCAGAGTGGTGCTAGCAGCAGAGAGGCTAAAAGAGCAACTGCTAACCTGATAAAAGTGTTTTTTTTTCCTGCTACTACCTGGGCGACTGTCTGATCTAGCTAAACTGCAAGTATTTCTGCTTCTTGAACTGTTTTAAACTGTTTAAAGTTGTTTTTGCACCTGCACTTTTAAAGTTTGTCCTGTTTGTTGCATATACCTGTTGAGGCTACACACTCAAGTGCGCTTGCCTGTGTTACATATTTATTGCATTTTCCTGCTGTTTGTTGCAAAAAAGAAAAGAACCAAAAAAAATTATCCTTGTTTCCCGTCTTTCCTGACCTAGAGTAGTCCAAATACAGGCTTTGCTGTATTCTGGACTTTTGGAAAGTTCCTGTGTTGCCCATTTCCTTTCTTGGATAAAGGGAGGCTTCTTTGTTCACCAGTGGCAGTGGGGAGCTTAGAGCAGCCTATCTATCCCTGGAGGAGTGTTCCCAGCACAAGAATCTGGTAGTCTATTGGCCGTTTTGGGCCAATTTCTACCTCTTTTAAGTCCCCCTGTATAAAACCCACTTTGGCGTGGTTTTTGCGCTTGTTACTACTCAGCCAAGCTCCTCTTGGTCCTGCAGAGTGGTGCTAGCAGCAGAGAGGCTAAAAGAGCAACTGTTAACCTGATAAAAGTGTTTTTTTTTTCCTGCTACTACCTGGGCGACTGTCTGATCTAGCTAAACTGCAAGTATTTCTGCTTCTTGAACTGTTTTAAACTGTTTAAAGTTGTTTTTGCACCTGCACTTTTAAAGTTTGTCCTGTTTGTTGCATATACCTGTTGAGGCTACACACTCAAGTGCGCTTGCCTGTGTTACATATTTATTGCATTTTCCTGCTGTTTGTTGCAAAAAAGAAAAGAACCAAAAAAAATTATCCTTGTTTCCCGTCTTTCCTGACCTAGAGTAGTCCAAATACAGGCTTTGCTGTATTCTGGACTTTTGGAAAGTTCCTGTGTTGCCCATTTCCTTTCTTGGATAAAGGGAGGCTTCTTTGTTCACCAGTGGCAGTGGGGAGCTTAGAGCAGCCTATCTATCCCTCGAGGAGTGTTCCCAGCACAAGAATCTGGTAGTCTATTGGCCGTTTTGGGCAAATTTCTAGCTCTTTCATGTCCCTCTGTATAAAACCCACTTTGACGTGGTTTTTGCACTAGTTACTACTCAGCCAAGCTCCTCGTGGTCCTGCAGAGTGGTGCTAGCAGCAGAGAGGCTAAAAGAGCAACTGCTAACCTGCTACTACCTGGGCGACTGTCTGATCTAGCTAAACTGCAAGTATTTCTGCTTCTTGAACTGTTTTAAACTGTTTAAAGTTGTTTTTCACCTGCACTTTTAAAGTTTGTCCTGTTTGTTGCATATACCTGTTGAGGCTACACACTCAAGTGCGCTTGCCTGTGTTACATATTTATTGCATTTTCCTGCTGTTTGTTGCAAAAAAGAAAAGAACCAAAAAAAATGATCCTTGTTTCCCGTCTTTCCTGACCTAGAGTAGTCCAAATACAGGCTTTGCTGTATTCTGGACTTTTGGAAAGTTCCTGTGTTGCCCATTTCCTTTCTTGGATAAAGGGAGGCTTCTTTGTTCACCAGTGGCAGTGGGGAGCTTAGAGCAGCCTATCTATCCCTCGAGGAGTGTTCCCAGCACAAGAATCTGGTAGTCTATTGGCCGTTTTGGGCAAATTTCTAGCTCTTTCATGTCCCTCTGTATAAAACCCACTTTGACGTGGTTTTTGCACTAGTTACTACTCAGCCAAGCTCCTCGTGGTCCTGCAGAGTGGTGCTAGCAGCAGAGAGGCTAAAAGAGCAACTGCTAACCTGCTACTACCTGGGCGACTGTCTGATCTAGCTAAACTGCAAGTATTTCTGCTTCTTGAACTGTTTTAAACTGTTTAAAGTTGTTTTTCACCTGCACTTTTAAAGTTTGTCCTGTTTGTTGCATTTACCTGTTGAGGCTACACACTCAAGTGTGCTAGCCTGTGTTACATATTTATTGCATTTTCCTGCTGTTTGTTGCAAAAAAAAAAATTATCCTTGTTTCCCATCTTTCCTGACCTAGTGTAATCCAAATACAGGCTTTGCTGTATTCTGGACTTTTGGAAAGTTCCTGTGTTGCCCATTTCCTTTCTTGGATAAAGGGAGGTTTCTTTGTTCACCAGTGGCAGTGGGGAGCTTAGAGCAGCCTATCTATCCCTGTAGGAGTGTTCCCAGCACAAGAATCTGGTAGTCTATTGGCTGTTTTGGGCCAATTTCTGGCTTTTTCAAATCCCCATGTATAAAACCCGCTTTGGCACGGCTTTGCGCGATTTTGCGCATAGTGCAGCATCGGGCAGCTCCACTTAATTGGATTTAAACCATTCTCGGCTTCACAAAGTCTGTTCTTCACTTTTTCCCCTTACAACTGATCTAGTTCTCATAATAAACACCCTATTCCTACTCTAAAGCCTGGCACTTGCTCACTAAAGCAATTATATAAGTCAGCACTAAAAATTTAAAAGCACTACACCCTCACAAACTCCCCTTGAGTACCTTGTTCCCCATTGGCCCTTTTTTAAATTATAAAGGAATTCCAAATAGTATTCTAGCATGTCCAAAGGTCAGTTGTCAATCTCCTCTCCGGTCCAGCTGGTGAATCTGATAATCTTGAGGCAATGTTACAACTGCCTCATGTACACAGACAACCCTCTCCTCCTCCCAACAAATTCCAACACATGTGAGAGATGCAACCATATAGCCAAACTGGAGGCTAAGCTTTCTCAACTCAGTACTGGCATAACCAGTCAGGAGGAGAAGGAAACTCCAGTCGCACATAGACCTACCATGACAGCAAACCAAACACATAAACACACAAAAACATACTCGGAGGCTCTAAATAAAAATCTGCCTAAGCAGCAGAGACCTCCAAAGCAGACACCCAAGCAACCGCTACTCCAAAACAAAACATGTGCAACACATAGCTCACAAAGCCAGTGTGCCGAACAGTCACAGCCCTTAAGGCTAAACAAAACACCTGATACACTTGTAATAGGTGACTCTATCATCAGGCACACTGACGTTCTGCTCACCAGGCTGAACAAGGAGAAGGTCACGGTGAGCTGCCTGTCGGGTGCTAGGATCCGCCACATAACACAAGCACTCAGGTCACTCCAAGGCAAGTACAAATATGACTCAGTCATTGTCCATGCTGGTGTGAATGACCTGAGACGTACCTCCCTGGACTACATGAAAACAGACATAGAGGAGCTCTCTGAGCATGTAGCCCAGGCCGGTATGACCCTGACCTTGAGTAGCATCTAACCCTCACCAAGAATGATGCCACAATATGAAGACAAGATGATCAATTTCAACAATTAGCTTAAATATTGGTGTCATTCAAAGGGGATCCAATGCCTGAAGGCCTGGGATGACATGCTCGACAAGCCACGATGCTTCACTAGGGATGGCTTGCATCTGTCACCCCTGGGCTTTCGGGTATTGGCAAAGGCTCTTGCCACCCCCATAGTGCCTTTTTTAGGCAAGGCTCAAAAGACAAACCCACCTCCATAGGTATCACAAGGGATAAGAAACTAAGAGTAATGCTACTCAACGCCAGAAGTCTAAACCTCAAGATGTCCGCACTCAAAACTCTTCTTAGCATGGAGAACATTGATATCTGTGCAGTAACAGAAACCTGGTTCAAGGATCCCAAGATCACCCCAGCACTACCAGGTTATACCTCATACCATGCTTTTCGGCCCCAAAACTTGGACCGAACCACAAAAGGAGGGGGAGTATCAATATTCGTCAAAGATACCCACACCTCCAGGTTGGTGGCACAGCACGAAGCATCAGACACTTTCCATGTGCAACTAACAGTGGGTAAAACTGCCTTCCAGTTTATAGCCTGCTACAGATGACCCTCCCAAACCCAGGAACCCCACTTGGCCATCCTGAGAACACTGGAAAATATGAAGGTCTCTCCAAACACCATTATATTGGGCGACTTCAACTACCCAAACATAGACTGGGAGCATTACTCTAGTTTCAACACCCTAGCCCAAAGGTTCCTAGAATTTATAAACTCACATGCTATGGAACAACTTGTTACCACTCTCACTAGAGGGAAAACATACTGGACCTGATCATCTCCAACATGGGGGCTCTATGCTCCAGACCAGAAGTGTATCCCTCACTGGTAAGATCAGACCATAAACCATAAACTAATCTCACTGGATATTCACATCCCGACCCCACCACCTGTCTAGAAAACCACAGTGAAAACCTTCTCTAAAGCAAATTTCACATTCCTCAAAACTGAGGTGGAATCCTTCAAAGCCCCCGGGCCTGTGGAAAATATGGTGCAGACCGCAGAATCCTCTATAAATGCATTCTATGAACACCTTCAGGAATGCATGGATCATGCAATCCCAAATAAAACCAAGACCCAATCCTCCAAAGGCAGGCGTCCTGTCTGGTGGACCCCAGCTATAAACAAACTATACAACAGAAGGAGGAAGCTACTACATGATAGAGCAAAATCCCAAAAAGGGAAGGCATCTCTGATCAGTATTAGCAAAAAAACTACTGGCACTCATAAAATCGTTTAAGGCCAGAGTCGATTATGGCACCCAGTTTGCAGTCATCTGTGAACTTGGTCAGCCACAGTCCTTCCATGTTGGCCAGTACCTCCGAGAAATATATACCGAACAAGAGAGGTCCCAGGACTGAGCCTTGTGGGACACCACTTGTAACTGGTTTGGAGTCTGACATGGCTCCAGCAATTCTAACCATGTGGGTTCTGTCCTTGAGCCAGTTTGCAATCCATCTAGTGACATAGGGGTTTATATTTAAGCTGGTGAGCTTATCCATAATGCCTGAGTGGGGTATTGTATCGAAGGCTTTTGCGAGGTCCAGGTAGGCTGTGTGGACCACCTTCCCCTCGTCAGTGGCCTTGGTGACTGTTTCAAAGAAATCAACCAGGTTTCAGCGGCAGAATCTGCCCTTAACAAAGCCGAACTGGGTAGGATCCAGTGTCTGTAGGTCCCCAATATCTTTATTTATGAGGTCCATGATGATCCTTTCCATAGCTTTGCAGACCAAGCTAGTCAGGCTTATGGGGCGATAGTTTCCAGGATCCGTTGAGGGACCACCTTTATGGAGAGGGACCACTTTTGCTGTACGTCACTCTTTGGGCACATATCCTGTAGTAAGGCTGAGATTGAACAGTAGTTTTATGTTTGGGTTTAGCTCTTCTTGGAATTCATGTAGGACGCAGCCCGGGACACCATCTGGTCCCATTGATGCTGTGTTTTTTGCTTTGGAGAGGGCAGCTCTTACCTGAGCATCTGAGATGTCAGGGGGGCAGCACTCTGCTGGGATAGATATTTGCCCTTTTTATATGTGTATATGTATATAGATATAATATACAATATATATTATTGCATACGTTTATCAGTACCTCCATAGATGTATAGATGTTTTTAACCTATCTATATATCTTCATATATATGTAGATCTATATATATCGACATGTCTCTATGTATCTCTTTCTCTCATTATATATATATATATATATATATATATATATATATATATATATATATATGAATATACACCTTTCATTGGGTACATGGCGGGTTGTCCTATTTCAGCACATTCCTCCCTTTTGTGTTTTAACCTGTCTGCATACACAACTGGCATAGGTACATCTCAGGTCGCCTAGTGACAGGTTACTCTGAAGATGGAGTACTTGGCTGCGGGTTTTAATCCTGGAAAATGTTATGATTTTACCTCTCAGAGTAGGCACTGGTAGGGAAAGTGTGAAGAACGCACATTTAACCAGTTGTAAGATGGTTTGCCCATGGTCTGTGTGACATTAAGCAAAGGTTAAACCTGTGAAGCGCTTCTCCGTTTAACCGTGCTTAAGCGCCTCTTACTGTCGGGCAAACCTGTTTACAATTGCTTAAAGTGCTTTAATCCATCTACATCCAACAGCCCTTATTCTGGCCCTCAAAATAACTTAACAGCCCTTGAACCCGGGACCATGAACACCACAGTTACTGACTTTACCACTAAGGCATCTGAGATATTTACAAATGTTATGGTGTTTAGAATATACATTTTACTACAGGCATTCCTCACTACAGAATGTGACAGTCAGTTGGTGTACATATGTCTGATACATGTTAATGTTCATATGTTTGTGAAATTAGGTGTTGCAATGTGACATGACAGGGTGTATTATGAATGAGAAAGGCTCTTGTTTTGTGTCCTTTTTATATTGTCCCCATACTCCGTGTATACCCCTCCAGTTCACTTATTGAACATCCGACCCAGGCTCTCCTTGATGCATGATTTCATTAGCCATCATTCCTCCCCCACCCCAATCTTCACATATACAACAACCATTCCTTCTATGGTGAATTAGGTTAATATTAATAGTTATAATACCAGAGCTGCATGTGTTTTGTGTACACTGCAATTCCTTTGGATTGCTTCTGTGTCACGAAGTGTGTTCATAGATGATTATATATATGGCTATATATATATATATATATATATATATATATATATATATATATATATATATATGTATATATATATATATATATATATATATATATATATATATATATATCTTTATATTTATATCTATGTGCAGACATCACTGACGTGTGTATATATATATATATATATATATATATATATATATATATATATATTTCATATTCATTTGTAACAGTAATACATATGTAGACTTGTATGTGTTTGTTCACAAACTACAGTACATTACAATGTACTGTACATATGTACACAAAGTGACTGTCCCATTTGTGGTCATTTCAGTGGAATGCATATGGTATAAGGTGTAGTCTCAAGACCATGCGACATATACACACCTCAGATGGCTTAGTGGTAAGTCCCATGACTATAGTGTGCATGGTCCAGGGTTCAATACCTGCAATGCTTTAGAAATGCTTTTTACTCCAGAATAAGACTAATTTAAGCAGTTGTAAACATGTTTAAAAGTGTTTGTGTAACATTATAGCAGCGGTTAAACACAGTTAAACAAACTTTGTAACGTATAACCTGTGCTCGCAAACATGGCCAAATCTGCTAACTACTCAGGATATATACATTTCAGAGAATTAACATCTCATTATGTGCTTACATAACATTACATTCTCTGTTGACTTTACTCTCCAGCACTTATGGTTTTATATGGGTGTTTCGAATGTTTATTATACAGACGATTACTACCTATATATGCAAGCTGTAGTTAAGGTATACTTTTTAACATGATAAACATCTCTGACTTTATTGTGATTGGGACCTCGAATGCACAGATACTATTAGCGTTGCCACCCCTCCGTTTTTTTTCCGGAGTGCCCGGAAATCAGTAGGGCACTCCGGTTCTCCGGTTCTTGTAATCGGAGTCCGGAAATAGCGACGTCAGGCTCGTCAGCGCGTATTAAAAAAAAAAAAACATTCCCGTGACCCGTCTTGGACTCTCGTTGATTGGCTGCTTGCTGCAGACGAAGCTCGTGCAGCAAGCAGCCAATCAACACGTTTAGTCAGTAGTCAAAGCCTTGCAAAGCCCGCGAAAATTTAAGAATAAAAGCGGTGCTTCAGTATACGTTTTTTACCTTTTACTGTTGTAGTACAAAGGGTGCTGCTTCTTCTTAAGATCTGAAATTCTTGCTTGGAGCCTTGGACATCGTCTTCAGTGGATTGCCTGCTGCCTGGAAGCCCTGCCTGGAAGCCCTGCCTGGAAGCCCTGCCTGGAAGCCCTGCCTGCCTGGAAGCCCTGCCTGGAAGCCCTGCCTGCTTGGAAGCCCTGCCTGCTGCCTGGAAGCCCTGCCTGGAAGCCCTGCTGCCTGGAAGGATTGCCTTAGCCCTGCTGCTTGCCTTGCTTGCTGGAGGAGAAGTGCTGTGGACTGGGTGGTGGTGTGTTCCCCTGCTTGCTGGCCCTTTAGCTGCCTGTTCTGTTCTGCTGCTGAGAGCTTGTTTTAGTAGCCCTGCTGCTGATTTTTCTGGAGGTAAGTGGATTTTTTTTAATGGTTTAATTCTTTGGAATTAAGGTAGATTTTCAAAGATTAGTGTGACAAGGGGAATGAAATATTGCCAGCACAGCTACTAGTGAATTTTTAAATATTAAATTTATATTAATTCACTAGCTGTGCTGGCACTATCTAGATGTTCAACATGTGGTGATTAACTAGAACAGTTTCTAATCTGGTTTTGGACTTGGTTGCAGTGAATGTATAATGACTTCATGATTTGTATAAGATGCTTGGACTGTAGATCTGTCTTTCTAGTCTGTCATCACCGTGATGTTTACCTTGACCTGCGTTTCTACCTAGGGTGTCTTTCTAGGGTGTACAGTCTTCGTAGTATAGTGAGGCTTAAATGTAGCTTTTTTGTCTAGTTTGTCATCACAACTACAACTGTTTACCTTTTATCTGTGTTTTCTAGGGTATACCGTCTATACCAAAGCTTAGCTCATTTGATGTTACAGTGAATATATGATTACATGATTTGTATAAGATGCTTGGACTGTAGATCTGTCTTTCTAGTCTGTCATCACCGTGATGTTTACCTTGACCTGCGTTTCTTCCTAGGGTGTCTTTCTAGGGTGTACAGTCTTCGTAGTATAGTGAGGCTTAAATGTAGCTTTTTTGTCTAGTTTGTCATCACAATTACAACTGTTTACCTTTTATCTGTGTTTTCTTGGGTATACCGTCTATACCAAAGCTTAGCTCATTTGATGTTACAGTGAATATATGATTACATGATTTGTTTAAGATGCTTGGACTGTAGATCTGTCTTTCTAGTCTGTCATCACCGTGATGTTTACCTTGACCTGCGTTTCTTCCTAGGGTGTCTTTCTAGGGTGTACAGTCTTCGTAGTATAGTGAGGCTTAAATGTAGCTTTTTTGTCTAGTTTGTCATCACAATTACAACTGTTTACCTTTTATCTGTGTTTTCTAGGGTATACCGTCTATACCAAAGCTTAGCTCATTTGATGTTACAGTGAATATATGATTACATGATTTGTTTAAGATGCTTGGACTGTAGATCTGTCTTTCTAGTCTGTCATCACCGTGATGTTTACCTTGACCTGCGTTTCTTCCTAGGGTGTCTTTCTAGGGTGTACAGTCTTCGTAGTATAGTGAGGCTTAAATGTAGCTTTTTTGTCTAGTTTGTCATCACAATTACAACTGTTTACCTTTTATCTGTGTTTTCTAGGGTATACCGTCTATACCAAAGCTTAGCTCATTTGATGTTACAGTGAATATATGATTACATGATTTGTTTAAGATGCTTGGACTGTAGATCTGTCTTTCTAGTCTGTCATCACCGTGATGTTTACCTTGACCTGCGTTTCTTCCTAGGGTGTCTTTCTAGGGTGTACAGTCTTCGTAGTATAGTGAGGCTTAAATGTAGCTTTTTTGTCTAGTTTGTCATCACAACTACAACTGTTTACCTTTTATCTGTGTTTTCTAGGGTATACCGTCTATACCAAAGCTTAGCTCATTTGATGTTACAGTGAATATATGATTACATGATTTGTATAAGATGCTTGGACTGTAGATCTGTCTTTCTAGTCTGTCATCACCGTGATGTTTACCTTGACCTGTGTTTCTTCCTAGGGTGTCTTTCTAGGGTGTACAGTCTTCGTAGTATAGTGAGGCTTAAATGTAGCTTTTTTGTCTAGTTTGTCATCACAACTACAACTGTTTACCTTTTATCTGTGTTTTCTAGGGTATATCGTCTATACCAAAGCTTAGCTCATTTGATGTTACAGTGAATATATGATTACATGATTTGTATAAGATGCTTGGACTGTAGATCTGTCTTTCTAGTCTGTCATCACCGTGATGTTTACCTTGACCTGTTTCTTCCTAGGGTGTCTTTCTAGGGTGTATCTTGTCAGTCCACAGTATGCCTGAACTTTCTTGCTGTGTTCAGACTCAGCTGGATAACGTTTGCACTAGGTTCTACATAAAAGTAGAGGGTCTTAATTTGGTGCATTGCTGTAGTGTCTGACCCATGTGTTTTACACACAGAATGCCTTCTGTGCATATTCTGCTGTCACACCAGGTTCATGTGTAACAGCTGCAAGTCCCTCAGACAGGAGTTGCTTCTGCCTTTCATTGCTTTACCTTCACTAATTTTTCATGAGGAGTCTCATTTTTTTTTCCCTATACCAACTTGGTATTACTAGGGTGTGAAAGTCTGGAGATTCACATGTGAATGTGAACTCTGGCTAGTGGCTACTGACTGACACAGGCCCCACCAGGCACTGGTGTTGGTCACAAGTGTTTTGATTTTCTATTAATAGCTGTTTTGGTTTATTGTAGTGTTGAGCAAGGATCCTACAGTCATCATGTTCAGGAAAAGGTCAATGGATCATCAAGAAGAGGCTGAAAGCGCGTCTCCTAAGAGGTTTTCTGCAGTTATAATAAGGTGTGGGAGCAAAGCTACTCATGGGTGCGACCTGTTCCAAATGCAGATGCCATGGCAAAGTGCACATCCTGTGGAACAACTTTCACTGTAAAATGGGATGGGGAAAAGGCATTGAAAAGCCATCAGAAGTCCGACAAACATCATCAAAGTCTTCAGCTCCAGAGGCAGAACCTCGTAATGACCAAGTTTATTCAGCCACGTAGTGTAACCAGTGAAGCTTCCAAAGTCACTGCAGCTGAAGTGACAGCAGTCTATCATGGAGTGAAACATGGTCACTCATATGTATCCATAGATTGTGGAGGTAAGCTGGCACCGACAGTCTTCCCTGATTCTACTTTGGCTTGAAATTCACCTGTGGGAAGACAAAATCTGAGAGCATTGTCATGAATGTTCTTGCACCTCATTCAGAGGAGCTCCTTCTGCAGGAACTTGGCAATTCCTATTTCTCAGTGGGATCAGATGCATCCAATAAAGGGAACAGAAAAATGTTCCCTTTAGTTATTCAGTACTTTACTCACACCCATGGCACACAACAGAAACTCCTTGATTTCTATGAGGATCATAACGAAAGTTCTGAATGTATCTTTACTAGAATAAAGGACATCCTTGTGCATAAAGGACTCAAAGTACAAAACATTGCTAGCTATGCTGCAGACAATGCCTCAGTCAATTATGGAAAGCACAGGTCTGTTTAAAAGTTTGAAATCTGAGGTGCCTCACATCATTGCAGCAAACTGTTTATGCCATGTAATACATAACTGTGCCAAGCATGCAAGCAAGGCCCTTGCAAAGTTTGATGTGGAGACTCTGGTTTTGAAAATACATAGTGAGTTTTCAGCATCTGCTAAAAAATGGCACTGTTGAAAGGCTTCTATTCTTTCCTAAACCAGGACTTTAAGGAAATAATGCAACATGTTGTAACAAGGTGGCTGTCTTTGTTCCCAGCTGTGGCAAGGCTGGTAGAATGTTGGCCTGCTATTAAAAGTTATTTTATTAGTCAAGGGCCTGAGGACTGTCACCCCTTATCTGGAAATTTGTGGAGGCCGATGAGGATGGCATCAGTGGGGATGTGTCTGAGGCAGAGTGCTACATACACTTCATGCACTACATCCTGCAGGTATTCCACAAGTCTATAGCAAAACTTGAAAGTAACACTCTCTCTGCTCCAGAGTTGTACACCGTGATGAAAAGTCTAAAAGATGAGTTGCAGAGAAGGCTAGATGACCAGTTCTTTGGTACTAAAGTTTCATCTGCCTTACAGCACTTTACTCCAGCTGTCGCACAGCAGGTCTGTAGGACCTTCTGTGATTTTACAGTAAAGCACTTTGTTACCTACAGAAGTGGTTTGACTATGATAATAGTCCCTTTAAAGCTATGCAGGTCCTCAGCCTCCAACATCCTGTAACTTGGCCAGAACTGCGTACAGTTGCAGACCTCTTCAAATTGGATGTGGACATTGAAGCACTTTACTCCGACTACTGTACTTTAACTGCTGCATTGCCAGCCCTGTTACAGATGACAGAGGCATCTGTAAGTGATCGCTGGGTGACTTTTTTAGTAAAGCTCCAGACTGCAAGCCACTTTACAGACTGGTGCAGTTTGCTCTTTCAATCCCCCAGCAATAGCTTTGTGGAAAGGGTTTTCACTTATGGGGAATGCGTGGACTGATGTAAGAAATAGAATGCTTGTGTCACTTGTGAAGGCCGAGTTGCAGGTCAAGCTAAACTTTAACATGAGTTGTTCGCAATTTTATTCATTTGTGAGAAATAACCAGCCATTACTTGAGGCTGCTAGATCAAATGCCAAATACAGCTTCAAGTATAAGCAATGATTTCTAGCAAAACTGAAGATACTTTAAACATTTGCTTTTCTTTTACTATTGTGTGTGGTGAACCCTTAATGTACTGCTTTGAATGAACTGGTGTTTTTAATATCTAATTGTATTTCCATTTTAGTACTACCTGTGATATGAGACTTGGGCTTAGTTTTCCCATGCTTGTGTGTGATGTACTGTTGTATGTAGTGAACCTTTTGAAGTATTGCTAAATAAAGTTTTTTTATTTACTTTTGACTCGTCACATTTTCTACTTATTGGTAACTGTATGTGATATTAAAGACTTATGCTGAAGGGCGGAGTAAAGGGGTGTGGCTATTAAAAGGAATGGGTGTGGCTTGATTGTGCATGGGGCGGGGCTTGTTTCTCAGGAAATGGCACAGTAGAAAGGTGGCAACCCTAGATACTATGCAGATGTGGTAACCATTACTCTATTGACATTAATGTTGCTTCCACCTATTTCCTATTGAGATGATTTCTATATGTAAGCTAGGCCAAGCAAAGGGCGGTAGCCCCCAAACCCACTGAGCTTCACTTACTCTTGAAATAACAACATATAACAAATGTAATGAGATACAATAAATTACATTCCTAACTACATTAGGCATAGCCCCTCACTGACGCACTTCAAGGGAAGCCTTGTTGTGTGAATGGGTAACAATATACACCCCTGGGTTCATGTGTCCCAGAACCATACAGCCAGAGGGTGGGGCAGCCCATCCATTTTGATAGCTGCAAGACCTGTTGGGGAAATTGAATGGTGTTGAATTGTCACATTAACATGCCCTCTTTAGATCACTAAGTGCCCCTATCACCCTCCACCACCCCAGTCTTCAACAGCTTCTGGCAACTCTGTCGGAAATTGCTTCATTGGCTATGCTTGACAGAGACTCAGTTACTTCATCAATGGGGCAGAGAAAGCCAACACACTGTAGCTATGCTTCTAATTGTCCTTGGGTAGATAAGTAGTAGGCTATCTGTTAACCTCTAAAGTGCAGGCCATCACAGCCATAATATGTGAATAAACAGACTTGCAGATCACAATATACAGTGAGAAATCACCATGTAGTCAGGAAACAGTTAAGTACAGCAAGAACATGCAGAACACTGATACGTAATCACTCCAAAAAACTATCTTGGAAGCTAGAAGACTTGCATAAGTTTAAGGCTTTCTATTGCTTACCAGTATGTTACCTACAGGAAAGATGAGAAACAAGCACAGATGGGAAACATGCATGCAACAATACCATACTGACTTATGTGTCAGCCTTAGGCTTTGGAATACTGGCCAAGGCTATTGGTGCCCCCATGGTGTCTTTTTTATGAGAGTCTTAAACGTGAATACCAGCTCCGTAAACAGCACAATAGCAGAATCAATGAGGGTTATGCTACTCAACACCAGGGGATGTGATCACAACATGCATGCATTCACAGCACTCCTCAGGATGGACTGTCAACATCTGTGCAGTAACTAAGACCTGTCTTAAGGCTCCTGAGAGCACACCAGCACTACCAGACTACAACCCATACCACATATTTTGGCCACAGAACATGGGTTGACACAGACATGGAGGGGATGTATCCATATTCATCAGGGATACCTACACCTCCAGGTTAGTGGGGCAGCATGATACCTCTGAGATCATCCATGTGCAGCTAACATCAGCCACAACTGCAATGTAAACTGTGGCCTGCTACAGATCATGCTCCATGACCCAGGACCACCACTCCACCTACCTGGAGACAGTGGAGAACATGACAGTCTTACCGCACACCCTGGCATTGGTCGATGTCAACTACCCTACCATTAACTGGGAAACTTACTCAAGTACTTACTTCCAGGCCTAGCGCTTCCTGGACTTTAACACCTCATATACCCTGTATCAGGTGGTAACCTCCCTAACGAGGGGTGAAAACATACTAGAAGTGTTCATCACCAACATGGGCAACAGGTGCACCACAGCAGAGGTTAACCAGTCACTGGCTAGATCTGACCATGAACTATTCACTGTTTCCACACCCAAACATCTCCCCCATCCACAGAAACCACAATGTATACCTTTCCTATAGCTAAATTTACACTTCTAGAGACAGGGGTTGGTGTTTCACAGCCCCCACGCTAAGAGGAAACATTGCTCAAGATACAGACAGATTTACAAATGCAATCTATAAGCACCTACATGGATGTATAGATCATGCCATCACTGGTAAACCAAGACTCACTCCTAGACAAGTACACCAGTCTGGTGGACCCCTGCAATAAACAGGCTATACAACAGAAGTAGGACAGTGTTCCAGACAAACAGCAAACCCCACGAAGGGCAGACATCCATGATCACTATTAGTATGATACGTAGGCCCCTCATGAAATCATCCAAGGTTAACATCAACAGGAAAATACGCAAGGATTGAAAAGATAACCGCAAAGTCTTCTTTGGCTATATCAAGGATTTAAGTGGTGACACACAGATTTGCACTGTGCTGGTGAAATATAGCACATAATATGCTGACCCTACTGATATCGCCAACATCCTTGCAGATACATTAAGTGCATACTTCAACCCCTAAAGAGCCCACAATACTACCCAAAAAGTACAGTATCCCACACATCAGAGACACACAGGTGGAAATGGCCCTCTCTAACAGCAGAACACAGCGTCAGTGGAGGCAAATGTTGTCCCAGACTGTATCTTGCAAACAGTACAAGACAATCTGACCCCCACCCACCTAATTAAACTTTTCAACCTCAGCCTCTCCACAGGCTACATGCCCGTACAATGGCGTATGACAATGGTTATTCCACTCCACCAAGGTGGAATCACAACTGACTATGGTAACTACTACCACCCCATAAGCCTGACTAGCCTGGTCTGCAATGATATGGAGCATATCCTCATGGCACTCATTAACAAAGACATTGGTAAACTCTAAACACTTGACCCAAACCAGGTCAGCTTGTTTGAGTGCAGTTCATGCCTACTGAACCTGTTTGATATCTTACATACAGTCACCAGGACATTAGATGAGGGGAGATGTGGTTCACACATACTACCTGGACCTCACCAAGGCTTTTGATACCATGCCCCACTCAGGTATTATTGATGAACACACCAGCCTGTACATACACCCATACATCACAGGTTGGATTACCAATGGGCTTACACACAGAACCCACATGGTAAGACTACTGGTCTCCAGGTCCAACTCTTGACCAGTCACGACTGGTGTCTCACAGGACTCAGTCCTGGGAGCCCTACTGTTTGGCATATACTTCTCAGAGGCACAGGCAAACACAGGTGGACTATGGCAGACCATGTTTGGCAATGACTGCGAACTGTGAGCCATGATTGATAGTTCAGCTGACACAGACATCCCTCAAGGGGCCTCACAGAGATTGACACAGGATGTTAAAGTCATGGCCTCCAGCTAAGTTCCACTAACTGCATGGTCATTCCATTGTGGAATATTAAGCACTCACATATTAACACATAAGTGGCAGCCACTTTAATATGGATGAGGTAATGGTGTATCTAGGGACTAAGGTAGATAGTGATCTCTCCTTTGACAATCATATCTACAAAGTAGTTAGGACATCCTTCTATGTAGGCCATCTGATTGCTAAAGGGTTCCCATCTAGACAAACTGAGGTTATAGTGCCCCTTTACTCATCACTCATCAGTCCGATCATAGGGTATAATAACCCATTTGGGATGTACCTCAGAAGACACTTCCAACAGCTACAAGGTCCACAAATGTGCCTTGCCAAGGGGATTAGTGGCCTCAAACATATGCCCTATGCAGCCAGACTGAATAAACTCCTGCTTTACTCAGTGGTATCTCATTTACTCAGAGATTATCTCTGCTGGCCAACACAGCCATGTCGAACTCAGGCTTAATGGAAATGCTCCACCTATGGGAATCCATGTCACAGTGAGCCACACACTGTAGTGAGCTGAACCTTGCCACAACAATAACTGGAAGATGCTGGAGTGTCAGATTCCTGTCACAGACACTCTTCATACTTTAGAACAACATCCCTAACTACATTATACAGAGCCCCTCACTAACACTCTTCAAGAGAAACCTTGAAGAGAGGATGGGGAACAGTAGATACACCCCAGGGATGCCGCCATTGGCTCTGCTCCACAGAGGGACATTTAATGAATCAATGGGGTGGCAAAAGCTGACACATTTTGGCTAGCCATATGAATGGCCTCTGGCAGTTGGCCAAGTACCTACCTATGAACCTATACATACAGTATCAGCACATGCTGATAGCTTAATTTACTGTTCAGGTATTGACTTACCATGTGCCAATGGCAGTTGTGTGTGCAATAGTTGAGAGCTGCCTATGTTGGATGCACACAGTAGACTGCCTATACATGATAATTTACAGGTAGTCTTGTGTGTGTGCCATCCATTTTTGCTGTGTGTGCTGGTGGAAAAAAGTGTCAGTCCCAAGGTGCCTATACTGTCAGAGTGTGTGTGCTATATGTTCCCTCCTTGCCAAGGCATGGGCATACTCTGGGCATGTCTCCATCTGCCTTCTGGGGCTGGTTTAGGGTGTTCATGGTCTGAGTACCTCTGTGCCTGTGGGACCCTTGGCAATGGTGGTGGGCTGTGTCTGTCCCTGCTGCAGCTGTTTCCGCAGGATCATATTATGTAGCATGGCACATACTATGAATATGTGGGCACATGTGCCTGGAGAGTACTGCAAGGCTCCACCAGATATGTCCAAGCAATGGAACCGTGATTTTAGCATCCCAAACACATGCTCTATGATGATTTTGTTTATGCGTGTGCCTCATTATGGCATTCCTGCATGGGTGTGTGTGCATTTATGATGGGAGTCATCATCCATGGTTCCTTTGCATAGCCAGTATCCTCCACCAGGTGGTCATTTGGGATGTCCCCACTGGCAAATACCTGATACAGCTGTGAGGCATGCCAGATGTGGGAGTCATGATAGCTTCCAGGGCTGCCAGCACACACATCCATGATAATGCCCCGGGCGTTACACATGACCTGACAGTTGATGGAGGGGTATCCCATGCAGTTTATGTAGCACCTACCCTGCTCACTGGGTGGTGACTTGATGTGTAAGTGCGTGCAGTCTATTGCACCCAGTACCTCCAGGTATTCTGCCACATGGTGGAAGAGACGCATATTGCTGGCCAACTCCTCTTGCATTCAGAGGAAGTATATGTGCTCATTGGCATGTGTTAACATTTCATCCAGGAACTGGTGTAGTACCCTGGATGCTGATGCCTGTGAGATACCCATGATATCCCCAGTTGGTCTTTGAAAGGTACCTGTAGCTAGTATTCTCAGGCTTACACATACCTTCGTATCCACTGGGATGGGTTCCCCTCTGTTTGTTCTGGCTTTGAGGTGTGGCCGGCACAGCTCCACAAGTTGCTGTAGGATGTCTCTGTCCACCCTGTAACACTCTACTATCTCTAAATCATGTAGCCCCTAGTAGGTTACCCTGGGTCTGAACACTCTCCTCCTCCTCCTCTGGTGCCTGAGATGGTCATGTGCATCATCCTCCACACCACCTTCAGTCTCCAAAACATGCTGGTGGATCAAAGCTATGGCAGCCCCTAACATGTACATACTAAAAGTTCCCTGTCTGCATAACCACTGGTGCAGAGTGTATGGGAATACACAAATGTGTGTGAGGTGCTTTCACATATTATACTATTGTGCTATGGATGCTGCTTATGTCATTGGGTGTATATGAGCTATTCCAGCTGCAGATTATCTTAATTATGGGTTTTACAATAAGTACTGCAAGTGTGGGGCCTTTATTGTGGAGTTATGCTTGCCTGCCTTGATTAATCTGTTGCCCTTTAATTCAGTTTTAAACCTGGATCCCCTCCCATTACCAGGCATGCATCCACCTGCTGTCTTTCTTGTTTTGTACTTTCCCTACCCAGTAATGGTAAAATGTGTCTTGTAGCTGATATACTGCAAATTGGCTTTGTTCTGCTTTGACTCTTTACTGTTTTCTTTGCAGTACATCCCCTCCCCTTTCCTGTCCTGCAGGTAGCTGCTTGCAGCCTTGTTAGCTGTTGTCAATGGCCCACTGTAGGCACCTAGGTGTTAATTAGTCATTTGTACTCCAATTTCCCTGCTGCAGCATTTACTTACTTCTTTCCTATATCCTTCCTGATTTAGCTGCAGTGCGCGTCACGCATACCCGTTTACTGGATTTACGTGCATTTTCATCTCTGTTCACAGGCATACTCGGTTACCTTGTGTACTCTCAGCTAAGCAAAGCTATGGCCAGTTCAACACACCCCCTATCCTGCAGCTTTGTCTAGCTAGGGGCAAACCAGTTTAGCAATGCTCCAATGTGCTTACAGCAATGGCGACACACCCCTCTCTTGATGTCATCTTTATCTCAAGGGCACACCTCGGTGTTATTATGCTATGCTGTGAGGTACATCCTTACACCAGTGGTGAATCTGTGATTTACTATTACTTCTCTCATTTGCATGGCATTGCCTACTAATTCCTAGCTACCACGCATAACACTGTCACAGCCCCTTAGCAACCCTTGCGCCATAGTATGGTGCAGCATGCCTGCCATTGACTATTATGGGGAAATCATGATATGTGTTACATTGCAGTTTTATTGTATATTTTTCTATTTTCCTTGTGATCCCGGTTGTGCGCTGCTGCCCTGCGCTTCCACGTTGCGATAGTGTGACTATATATGTTAAATGTTAATTTTATATTTTGTACATTTTTTTTTTATGTCAATGGCTATATATTTAGCCATTGGAATATAATAACAATATAATACATGTGTTTGGTTGGCTGTCATAGCTCTGATTTTATGTTTGTAAAAATGTATACCGTTTTCTATGGTTTACATTTCTGCATGCTTACACTATATCTGCACCACTTCCTGGATCGTTACATACCTTCATTTGCATGTTACTCTGTTGTACATGGGGTAATTAGCATACAGGGCCCGGGAGCTGTGCAGGTGTAATGTACGCAGGTAGTGCATGTGGGAACAGCTCGTACCTGGATCGCTCGGTGACCATATTTGGTGTTGGAACTCTGGCGCTAGGCCTGCACCTGGCGCAAGCTTTATGAATCCTAAGAACAATCTTTATTTCTCAATACACAGAGATGACTACCCCTTCATTTTTATATGTTCTTGCATATGGTCTTCTTGCATGGGTGGGTAATTTTGTTTACTTGCCTAAGAATTTCCCTAATTTTCATTTTCAGTTCTTATTATACTATAATATCTACTCCACCTCTTCCTAGCCTTAACCTCAAGGTATTCTTTTTATTTGGGTTTGATATACATCGTATTGTAAATAGTCATTTCACTCGCCCAGTTTCCTATGAATCACCTTATGCACCGCTAACAGGTACATGCTGTTGTCTCTGGGTAAGACAAATGCAGCATGACCACTCCAATTTTTTTTTGCCTCCCTGCCAGGAGCAAATGTCTCCAGCATCCTCCTTTCTACTGACTTTCCTGACTGAAAATCACATACATTTTTTCCTACTTTCCTTCTTCCCTGGCCTATCATTTCTGCACAGTATTCATTCCATCTAAAATTATACACCCTCTGTCTTCATTGTGTCTGAGTATCTCCATTTTTCTGCTTCACATTTACATCTCATGTAACAGTATTCTTTGACCCTGTGATGAAAGGTGATACTGCCAGTCCACATAGTTGGAAGTTTGTAAATAATTATATGTCATTAGTGAATATCGAAATGATTTATGTAAGATGCTTGCATTACAAATGTATTAGAACTGTATATCGCATGTGCCCTACTGGAAAAAAAAAACAAATAAACGTGTGTGTGTGTGGTGAAAAGGTGTCTGAAAAATGCTTGTGTTTAAAATGGATCCACAGTGTGCCCTACTGGAAAAGAACAGAAATGTACATGCACTATTGTAACTGATTAAATGTATATATTTTAACTGTGGAAACTGGGATACAGGAGGTTAACTTCAGTCTGGTATTTTTTTAGAAAAAAACAACTGAAATTAAATTACTTTATAGCTAGGCCATAAAAAATAGTACTCTTCAGTTTTCAATATAGCAAGAGACACAATGTCTGTACTAGGAAACCTTCTGTATTGTCTTTAGGATGAAGTAATTACTAGTCTTGAAAGTATGAAGGAATGCAATTGTTTTATAACCTCCAGTATCTTCCAGAAATCTGAGGAAAAGCTCTTGTCTGTATAGTTTTACAGGTAGATGCTAAATGCTACCAACTGCTATCAATGGTTGCTTTGGGCTGGGGACTAGAAGTCAGAAGACAAGAAGTGATGTCATTCTACAAGCTATCCCAGCAGTAATATTTTAGATATTATTTAGAGAAGTCTCTTTAGTGAGACAGAGCATTCTGTATTCTGTCTTGGACCAGACAACAACTAGAAGATCCATTCACCACATCTACCTTGCTCTTAGATACAGTCAGGAATATAGTAAAGCTTAGTTTAGGTATTTTTCTTTATTTATTTGAGTCTGTCCTGCAATGTTGCTTTAAATATTACCTGTGGTTTTGAACTATGATGTCACTGTGAATATATATTTAGTATTGTGTTGTTCTTTTATTATCGCCCATCATCTTCCCTCCTCTCTACATCTAACCCATACCTATACCTCTACTCAGTGCCGAAAAAACTTTAACCCTGATGAATTCTCACATGCACTAAAAAGAGTAAACTGGAACCCACTAAAATCTTTACCCCTCGATAATGCCATTTCCTACTTCAATACAACCTTCTTAGACTTGCTAAACTCCTTTGACCCCTGGAAAACAAAATGCACAGAAAGCAACCCTGTCCCACGGCTAACTAAGAATACTTTTCTCATCATGCAACTCTGAGATAAAGCTTGAAAGCACTACCATAAAACTAAAACTATCACCACCCTAAATGAATACAAAATACTTTGCAACAAAGTAAAAAAACGTATTATCTCAAACCACAAATCCCTTCAACACTCCAAACCAACCATAATAATAACCCTAAAAAGTTCTGGGATGGAATCTCCTCTCTCCTTAACCCAGATAAAAAAGAATACCCCTACCCAGACCCAAACGCCTCCAACCTGAACTTAGCATCCAATTTAATTAATTCTTCATTAATTCCATAGCTAAACTAACATCATCCTTTACTAACAAAACTGCTTCCCCACTCCCACAACCACATCCACACATCACTCCTTCCCCTAGGAACTCCAGCCCCCAACCTCCTCCCTTCTCCATGAATCCTACCCCCATATCTACTATAAAAAAACTACTCCAAAAAATAAAAAAATCAGGTTCTAATCCTCCTGATGAGATGCCCTCCTGCTTCCTAAAACTTGCAGCAGAAGCCTTTGCCTTCCCTATCTGTATTCTAATCAATCGATCAATCTCAGAATGCTATGTTCCCCAGTTGTGGTCGATCAATCTCAGAATGCTATGTTCCCCAGTTGTGGAAAAAGCCCTTTATTATTCCTCTCCATAAAGGTGGAAACAACAACAATATCCCAAGCTTCAGACCGATTGCTATCTTATCCCCTATTTCTAAACTTTTCGAAAAATAGATCCACCTTCAACTTCTACCCTATCTCTTAAATAACAACCTTCTTACTCCCACTCAGTATGGATTCTGACCAGGCCATATTACCACTACTACTCTATTCTCCTTCCTAGAGACCATTAACAAGGCCTGTGAGACCTGTCGTATTGTATCCACTCTCCCTTTAGACCTTTCAAAGGCTTTTGACACTATCTCTCACAACCTTCCCATTACCAAACTCTCTAAACTAAACCTATCCTCCTCCACTATCAACTGGTTCACCAGTTACCTATCAAACAGGCAACAAGCAGTCAAGTGGAAAAAAGCTATTTCACCTTTTCTAGATACTCCCACAGGTGTCCCCCAAGGCTCAGTTCTAGGTCCCCTCCTATTTAATATCTTTATAAATTACTTCTATCATGCCATCCCTAACGCCAAACTCATCCAATACGCCAATGACTCAACAATAATCTTTTCTGCCAGCTCTACTTCTTCATTAGTACAATTAACTCATGAAGCATTCTCTTCTATTGAACAATGGATGCTAGACAACCATCTGGCACTCAATGCAACCAAGACTAAATTAATGATATTTACCCCTTCTAAAACCACCACCTTAGATAAAAACTCATTCTCTATCACCAGCCAAAATAATGCAATTCTCGAAATAGTCCCCACTGCAAAACTTTTAGGAATGCTCATCGATGATCAGCTAATGTTTGATAGTCACCTGCAAGTTAATATAAAAAAAAACACATAAATAATTAGGCATGCTTTACCATCAAAACCATTATATCTCTCCCCCTATTAGACTTGTTCACACTGCTACTTACCTCATCCCTTCCCTTTTATATGGTGCCTCTATCATTACTAATCTGCAATATTCCTTTTAATCAAAACTCTTCTCCTTTTACTACAAAATTTCAAAATTTGCAACTGGCAATAGATCCACTACCCATCACTGTATTTTACTACATCAACTGGACTGGCTTGAGCTACCCAACTATCTGACCTATACCCAACTTATCCAAGCACATAAACTTATTTTCAGCCCCTCTCTCTGCCCCTCCCTTGCCTCCACCTTCAAAATCCATCTTCCTGATTGATGTCTCAGATCTAACTCCCAGAATCTAATAAAACTCCATAAACCTTCCTGTCCACCAGGCAAGCACCTCCTATCCTTCTCCTTATCACTCCATTGGAATTCTCTTCCAACTCTCATCTGCACAAATAACAGACTCTCGGCCTTAAAAACTCTACTTCACTCACACCTAACTTTACAGTGGAAATGTTCTTGCTCCCATCCTACATAATTCCCTTACCTTAATTACTATCCACTAGCTAATATATCTGTAAATAGCTCCCTACAGTGTTATTACTCCTAATAATAACCATAGGAACTATCATATTTTACAGCAACTGTAACTCTTTTGTAATGAAATTTAATATATTATTTTAACTAGCACCTCATAATACCAATCTATAGGAACTTGTTACTCATTTTTTTAACTCTCTCTTATTCATGTAATTTGTTATCTTGTATACTTTGGACTTCCTGCATTTATATTTATCTTTGCATTTCATGTGTTTTGGTATCTTGTATTCTTGTGACTTCTTGCATTTATATTGTATCTTTGTATTTCATGTGTTTTTCTAGAGGTTTTCTACTAAGGTCTCCATTGAAAATGGGCTCTTTGTGGCCCAAATTGGTCCATCCTGGCAAACAAACTGAAAATAAATAAATCAAATCAAATAAATAAATGTATTATTAAATATATTTAAACCTTTCATTGTGGCTGATCTGTATAGAGATATTTAAGTTTTGAGAGTACTTGCATGTTTATTTGGTGACATTGTGTGGGCCACTCCTGATAGCCTTGCTCCTGGTCAAACTACCATTTGTGTTAATAGTAATATTACAGAGTAAGATTGGACACCCTTTGTTAAGTGCCTTAAAGTAGCTGATAAGGAGTTTACTGGTGGCAGTGGTAACTACCTTGTAGTCTGGGCAAAAGGGGGCATATAGGTAGTAAACCTATGCCAGCCTTTCCCAAGTGTGTGTGTGTGTGTGTGTGTGTGTGTGTGTGTGTGTGTTTGTGTGTATAAATCAGACCTCAGAGGGTGTGTGTGTGTGTGTGTGTGTGTGTGTGTGTGTGTGTGTGTGTGTGTGTGTGTGTGAGCTACTTGGCAGGGATATGAAAACTGGTTGGACAGAGAGGGTGCTAGAGGTATTGGCTTGGTCACTCAGCTGAGATCTCAACTCAATATCTGTGCCAGTGGGGATTCTTATTGGGGGTCTGTAGAAAAAGGGAAAAAAACACCCCCAGACTGACTGTTGTCTCTGTGTGCTCTAAAGGGAAATTGCACTCGATGCAGAGTGCTTCATATGGAAATATTGGGTGTGTAACTGGTAACCTCCTAGTGTATGTCCTCCACTGGTGCCAGTGGTGAGGATTGTGGCTCCTTGATTACTGGTCTGGGGGTGTGGCATCACATATTGGTTGGCAGTGGTGGGATATCAACAACACATATTGGTGGGCAGCGGTGAGATATCCACATCACATATTGACTGGCAGTGATGGGATCACCACATCACATATTGGGATTCAGTGGTGTGGATATTGAACTCCTGTAGCCTGTAAACAGTGGTCACTAAAGAAGGTGTTTGTGCTCTCAAGCAGCCACACAGTAGAAATTCAGAGTTTCATATCAAAATAGTTGTATTTATTTTTTGTTAGCTTAGTTAGTCAGGGAGAGCAAGCAAAGATGCCAGCAGAGGATTATGGCAAGCTGACAATGAGCCAGTTGGCTGAGATGTGCCATGACAAATGACTTGGGAATGTCACACTGACTAAAGTGGAAATAGATGCAGCCTGAACTAAAGCTGTGTCACATACCAGCAACAGGAGGACAACCAGACTGGCCTTGGGGATGTACAACTATCAGAAAAATGGACAGTTCAACTTTGCCTCAGAGAACTTAAGAAGCCATCTGGAGTTAAAGAGAATTGAACTGCAGGCCAAATATTTGGAAATAGATTCAGCAGCGAGACTAAGGCATTTGGAGGTTGAAGCAGAATCAGCAAAGAGGCTGCGGTATTTGGAACCTGAAGAAAATCGGAGGCAGATGCAACATGAAAAGGCAATGCTGACTCTTCGCCAGGGTCAGGAAGGTAATAGAGAAAGCAGTAACTGAACCCCAGAAGTAATAAAGGTCAGTAAATGTTTTCCTCAATTTACAGTGGGTGATAATTTTGATAGTTTTATTCATATGTTTGAAAGTGTATGTAAACATTATAATGTTGACCAAGGGCTCTTGGAACAGTTCCTGACCCTCTTACTCCATGGTAAAGCTGTAACTGCTGTTTCTAAATTGTCTGATACTGATTACTTAAATTATAATACTGTTAAAAATCGGTTATTAGAGTGTTTTAAGTTAACACCTGGAAGCTTATAGAAAAAAAGTTTTGTGAGCATATACGCAGGGCAGATGAAAGTGTGTGTGAATATATTGCTGAGTTAAGAATTTATTTTCACAGATGGGTGAGTTGTTGTCAGGTCACTACCTTAGAAGGGCTGGCAGTCCTTTTAGTGAGGGAACAAGCCCTTATCACTTTTCCTGAGGACATGATAATCTGGTTGGCAGATAGGGAATGCAATACCACAGATGAGTTTGAAAAAAAGGAGACCAATACCAGGCAAGCAGACTGCACAGGAAAGGGAAACTCAGTACTGCACATGGATGTAAGGGAACTCATGGCAGGCAGCCTAAACCACCCCAACAGAGTCTGCTAGTAACAGGGGAATCCAATGGTTCAGGTGGTCAGCCAGAATCAAGGGTAAAATGTTTTAAATGTATCCAGTGAGGCCATGTAGCATACAGATGTTCCATGAAGGCAAGGTAGAGAACAAAAGGTGGGGGAGCCAGGAAGTGGAAATGACAGAATGGCAGCGGTAAGTTGTCTGGAGACAACAAGGGTACAAAACTACCACAGGAGGTTACATCCTATCTTAGTAGATGGAAAACAGGCCACTGCTAAGAGAGTGACACAGCCTCTGACCTAGCCATTGTGAATCCACCAATGGTTAAAGAGTAGCACTACTTGCTTGGGCAGTCTACTCCAGTCAGAACTTTAGGAGGGACCCCATTCCAAATACCTTTTGCTAGGGTTCACCTTGACTGGGAGGGTGGAAAAGGAAGCAAGAAAGTAAGTGTGTTTTAGGATATCCCTGCAGATGCTTTGATAGGGAATGATTTTAATAATGCAGTACTTTATCTGCTTGCAGTTACATGCAGTCAGGCTTGGAGACAAGCATGTGAGTCTGGTAGCCTTGGGGAGACCCAGACAGACCACATTTGAAGCCAGGACTGGTGAGGTGGTTACTTCAGAGATGGAGCTACCCTGTAGCAGTGAGATTAAAGGTGAGCCACATCTGCTGGTGGGTACTGGTGTTCCGTTGGACAAAGTGACTGCAAGGGCAGAGGTGAGTAGTAGTACCTAGGCTGACAGTGACACATTGCTCTCAGAGGATACCAGACTTCCTGTGGAAGGGGAGCTGGGAAGGGTTACAAACAGAGGGTTGAGAGAGGCTCAGCTGTCAAACCCTACATTACAAGGCTTGAGAAAGGTAGTCAGGAAAGTAGAATCTATACTGGGACAAAGGGCTACTGTATAGAAAGTGGACCCATGAAGGAGGGATAGAGGGTGAGGTAATCCAGCAGTTGGTAGAGCCCAGAACCTACCATCTGGCACTTCTTGCCATAGCTCATGACATACCCTTTGCAGGTCATATGGCCATAAAGCATACAAAGAGCCGTATTATGCAGAACTTTTATTGGCGTGGGATTTCCAAGGATGTAACAGAGTACTGCAGGAGCTGTGTGCAGTGCCAAAAAGTAGGCAAGGAAGGAGACAAGATGAAAGCTCCTTTGATGCTTCTACCTATGATTGAGGAGCCATTTCAGAGGGTAGTTCTGGATACTGAGGGGCTTCTCAGTACCCCAAGTTCCATAGGGAAGAAATATATCCTAGTGGTAATAGATTATGTTACCAGATACCCTGAAGCAGTGGTTTTGTCCTCCACTGAGGCAGAAAAGGTGGCAAATGCTTTGATAGAGATTTTCAGCAGGGTAGATTTCCCAAAGGAAATACTGACTGACAGAGGTGCCAATTTCATGTCAGACTTGCTGGCTTGCCTGTAGAAGCACTGTGGGGTGAAGCACCTACAGACCACCCCTACCATTCCCAGACTAATGGTCTGGTGGAGAGGTTAAACTTTACACCAAAGACCATGCTACAGACATTTGCAGAACAGGTTAGGAGAGAGTGGTGCAAATATTTGCCCCATCTGTTGTTTGCTTACAGAGAGGTGCCCCAGGAATCCACAGGTTTTTCTCCTTTTGAGTTCCAGTATGGGCATAGGGTGAGGAGACCTCTATATTTGATCCATGATGAGTGGGAGTCTGTTATGGCATATGTCCTAAACTTCAGGACAGGGCTCAGGGAACTCATGGGCTTGGCCCAGGAGAGTCTGGCAGAAGCCCATCAGCAGAAAAAGGTCTGGTATGACAGAAATGGTTAAGCCAGAGAGCATGCTGTAGGGCAGCAGTTCATGATTCTCATTCCTGTCAGAGACCCATCAAAGGGGCAAGGAAGGTCAGTGATGTTAACTACATGGTAGAACTGCTAGGCAGGAGGCAGTGACACAAACTGCACCATGTTAACAAGATAAAACCTTACCATGATAGAGAGGCCCTGGTGTTAAGTATTTGCAGTAGGAGGCAGGAGATGTCTGAGGGGGATTTATGACTACAGGGAGACAGAAAAATCCCAAATTACTATCGTAGAGCCTAGGGTTGCAGGCATATGGTATAACAGTACAGCACTGTAATGGGGTCAGCAATGCCAAGGCAGCTGGGATCTCAAGACAGGGAATGGGGTATGGTTTTCCCAGATAGGATCATCCGTCTCAAGCAATGTTTCTTAAGGGTCACTTGAAAAACTAGTTTGAGTCTTTGAACGGGGGAAGAAGTGTAAAGAAAGCAGATACTGCCAGCCCACATATCTGGAATTTTGTAAGTAACTATATGTCACTGTTGAATTGTGAAATGATTTGTGTAAGATACTTGTGTTCTAAATGTTTTAGAACTGTATGCCATGTGTATATCAAACTGCTTGTACAGATGTGTTTGTGGTGAAAAGGTGTTTTTAAAATTCTTGTGTTTAAAATGGATCTACAGTGTGCCATACTGGAAAATAACAGAAATGCACATTCACTACTGTAACTGTTTAAATGTATATATTATAACAGTGGAAACTGGGATACAGGAGGTTAACCTAAGTCTAAGTAAATTTTAGGAAAATAACTGAAATTAAATTACTTTATAGCTAGGCCATAAAAGATGGTACCTTTCAGTTTTCAATATAGCAAGAGACACAATGTCTGTACTAGGAAACTTTCTGTATTGTCTTTGGGGTAAATTAATTACTAGTCTTGGAAGCACAAATGAATGCAATTGTTTTATGACTTCCAGCATCTGCCAGAAGCCCTTGTCTGTATTTATTTTTAGAGGTAGATGCTAAATGCTACCAGCTGCTATCAATGTTTTTTTTTGGCCTGGGGACTAGAAGTCAGATGACAAGAAGTGATGTCATTCTGCAATCTATCCCAGCAGTAATATTTTAGATATTCTTTTGAGAAATCATTTAGTGAAACAGAGCATTCTGCATTCTCTCTTGAACCTAACAACAATTCTATTCACCACATCTGCCTTGCTCTAATGAAGTAAGGTTCTAGTCTTAGTAATTCTCTTAGATGCAGTAAGGAATATAGTAAAGCTTAGTTTAGATATTTTTCTTTATTTTATTTGAGACTGTCCTGCAATATTGCTTTAAATATCTCCTGTGGTTTTGAACTCTGATGACACTGTGAATATATATTTAGTATTGTCTTGTTCTTTTATTATTTATTATTAAATATATTTAATTAAACCTTTCATTGTGGCTGATCTGTGTACAGATATTTAAGTTGTGAGAGTACTCGTGCATTTATTTGGTGACACTTTGTGTAACTGTTAACCTCCCAGTGTACGTTCCCCACTGGTGCCACTGGTGAGGATTGAGGCTCCTAATAGGCTTGCTCTTGGTCAAACTATTATTTGTGTTAATAGTAATATTACACAATAAGAATGGACACCCTTTGTTAAGGGCCTTAAAATAGCTTATGAGGAGTTGACTGATGACAATGGTAACTACCTTGTAGTCTGGGCAGAACGGGGCATAGCTAGTAAACCTGTTCTAGCCTTTCCCAGGTGTGTGTGTGTGTGTGTTTGCAAATCAAACCTCAAAGAGTGTGTGTGTGTGTGTGTCAGCTACTTGAGCAGGGACAGGAAGCACTGGTTGGACAGATAGGGTGCTGGTGGTCTTGGCTTGGTCACTCAGCTGAGATCTCAACTCTATAGCTGTGTCAGTGGGGAGTCTTACTGGGGATCTGGAGAAAGAGGGAGAAGCCAATCCTGGACTGACTGTGATCTCTGTGTGTGTGTTAAGGAAAACTGCACTTGATGCAGAGAACTGCATTTGTAAATACTGTGTGTGTACCTGTTAACTTCCCAGTGTACATCCCCCATTGGTGCCAGTGGTGAGGATTGAGGCTCCTTGATTCCTGGTCTGGCTGTGGGGCATCACATATTGGTTGGCAGTGGTGGGATATCCACATCACATATTGTGGGAGAAGTGGTGGGATATCCACATCACAGACCTCATTCATTTGTTCAATATAATTGTTCTTTCACATTCTTTCCATGCTTGGCTGTAAATTCTGTCCTACGATCCACAAGCTGAATTACATCAGTAACTGACGGCAATAAAAAGTAAGGTAAATTAGCTACTCTTGTAACTCTTTTAACTTCACAGTGCATCCACTCATATTCCATTGAATTTGTTGTTTTCCGCCATTTTCACTCTGCAGCATCATATAATGTATCATTTCATTGTCCTCATTTGTTTCTTCAACTTCCTTGCAATGTAAGTTAAACCTCTGAAGCTATCTCCCATGTTCACTCCTTTTTCATTTTAATGTTCTACTAATTTCATTATACCACATTATAATACAAGCATCTGCAAAGTCTCTTGCCTTTTTACTACTTTACTTTGCATTCTTTTATACTTTAATACATTTTAGTTAGAACAGTCCATCGCTCAGATTTAACTCATGCAATTGTTTCTGTTGCATTTGCTTCTGCTCTTGTTTTTTTTTCTCTTTTCTAGTGTCACCCTGTGCTTCCTCTACTCAATTCCTGCAGAGTATAATATTATTTTATTTTGTTTTGTTAATAAAATCTATTTCAGGTTAGTTTAGTCATGCTACATTGCCTTAACTTCCACACCATCATGGACTTAGAGGCCATCCATCTCTCATTGACATCTCTTCTTTTTCATGACTTCCTTTTTTAATTTCAACCCTTAAATTTCCTTCTTTAGATTTTTGTCCCTCTCTCTCTCTGGACCACAATATGCAACATTTTTCTCCTTTAATCCTCCAGTTTGACAACACTCACTTCCTTTGCCAGTCACAACCTCCTCTTTTGATGCACATTATAGACAACTTTGTTTTATCCTGAGACTTTTTTCTGTAGTTTCTAATTCCAGATGAACATTCCCTTCCTTTATCATCCCTCATTTATCTTTAGCACACATCATGTTAGCTGTGCCATTCTTAGTGCCTTACCTGCCCCTGTATCATTATGATGTCAATGTATTTTATTTGTTTATTTATTTGCTTCTGTTTACTATGAAAGTCAGTCTGAGAATTGAAATGACCATTTTCAGCAGCGGCCCAGGGAGAAAAGCCTCAAAACAAGGGCAGAAATACATTTTTGATCATTTAAAAGAAAAGCACTCAACACACAGAAAAGTACTCAACACACATTATTTACAAAGTATTTCAAAGCAAACAGTCAACAAACATTATTTACACAGCATATCACATTAAGAAAATACATATTTTTAAGATATTATGAGAAAAATAAAAAATGATATATTAATATAGTTGTATAGAATCCATGGTGGACAGAGTTAGGATTGCATACCTCAAACTGTAGGTGCGGTACAGTTGCATATTTTATTAGTTGCCAGGTGATATTCTAGGATGAATTTGAATAGTTGCAGGCCATTTAAAATCCTGATGTGGTTTAGAAGTTTGCTCTATGCCTTGAAGATGGCAACAGAGAATAGCGAGTCATCATAATAATTATTTGATTTATTAGCAATGGTCAGTTTATGTTCTGAGGATCTTAGGGTTCTATTTGATACATGCCAATGGATAATATTTAATAGAGAGAATTTTTCAAGTGGATAATGAAGTATTTTGAGTGCTGTGAGTAGCTGGGAGAGGATAATGTGTTGAGGAAGTTCAAGCCAGTTGAAGGTATTGAGCACCGTGCAGTGGTGGGAGTGGTTTGGGAGGCTGCAGACAAATTTGCTAATTGTGCTGTAGGTGCTTTCTAGTTTGTGCTTGGTGGAAGAGTTCAGATTTGTGAATATTGTTCAGGCATACAGAAGGTAGGAAGGAGACGGGAGGTGTCAGCTATTTTTTTAACTATGATCACTTAGCAGGTGCTTTGCCCTTTAAAGAAAGTCCAGCTTACAGTGTATCTTTTTGACTGCAGTGTCCACGTGCAATTCAAATTTTAACTCGTTATCAATGATAATGCCTATTAATTTTGTGTTGGTTATATTTTCAATTTTTGTGTTGTTTGAGGAGATAGTATTAAGATCAGAGTTGATTTGATTTATGTTTTGGGAAGGAAAAGGATTAGTTTGTTTTTTTTTTTGGGCTTAAAAGCAACTGAGATTTATTTAGCCAGCTCTCTACAGAGGCAAAAGCTTCCTGTGTGATAGATGGAAAGATTTGGGGTTGAGCAAACTAAAGCTGAGTCATCAACATGTTGTATTATGGCTGCAAGTTTTGATTCCTTGTGCATGTCATTAATGAAGATATGGAAAGTATTGGCTCAAACGTGGAGCGTTGAAGACTCCTGCAATGTTTGGAAGGAAGGTGCAGTGGGAATCATTCCATATTACAGACTGGGCACAATTCTTTAGCTAGCTGGTGATCCGGCCAGTTGAGAAAGTTTTGAGGCCCATAAGATTTAGTCTTTGGAGGAGTAGTTGATGAGAGGCCATGTCAAAAGCATTTGACAGATCCAGGAAAAGGGGGAGAACAAGATTACCCAAGTTTTTACTTTGATTAATGGTATCTAGGAAAGGTGGTTTTGGCACTGTGGTGGGGTTGAAAGTCAAGTTGTGTAGGAGAAAGTAATTGGTTACTATGTATAAAGGCTAGAAGTTGCTGATTTATGTATTTTTACGTACTTTGGAGAGAGGAGGAACAATTCCAATAGGATGATTGTTTGACATTTCTGTGGATGTGCCACCTTTGTGTACTGGGATGGATTATGAAGGAAGCTTTCCACAGGGATAGAATGTAGTTTTCTGCAATGGATCTATTAATTAGGATAGATACAAGGTAACAAATGGTGCAAGTGGCTATACTGAGGTATTTGGATGGCTGGTTTTCAAGGGCTAGTGTTGTGGGTTTCATTATTTTTAATGCATTTTTGATGGTATTTGTCTGGATGGTTGTTAGGTTGAGTTGGGGTGCAGAGCTAGGGTCTGGGGGGTTTAGGTGGAGTGGGTATTGGTTATTATTGTTTAAGTTAAGTACTGGTTAGAAAGTGTTTGTTGAATTTGTCTGCAATGTCCCGTCAGGTTTCAGATAGGAAAGCATTCAGTGTGAGTTTTCTGCCTGTTGTTTAGTAGGTTGTTTAAGTTTTGCCAAGATCTTTTGGATTTTTGTATGTGTAGTCTGGTATGTGGAGAAGATTTTTTTTTTTTTTTTTTTTTATCATAATGAATTTGTGCTTTTGTGTGGCCTCTAAGCCACTGATGTGTATCTAGGTAGGATTGGGTCCTAGTTTTGTTCCACTCTTTCAAGGCATTCTCTCTCCCTGTCTCTTTGTCTCATAAGCTATTTAATTTGCTGGGTTAGCCATGGGGCAGAATTTACTTTCACCATTTTATGTCTCAGTGAGGCATGTTACTTTAGTATGGTTAAAAAGAGTTATTGAAGTGACAGACAGATTCATCTAGAGGAAGATATTCAAGGGGGTTCCCAGTCAGATTAAGTGTGCCATTAAATATGGATTTATCAAAATTTGATATGTTTTGCACAGAGGTGATTTGTAGGGCCTTATCGGGGGGGGGGGCTTGTGATATTTTTTTGTGAATGTAGATGGGATGATGATTGCTGAGAGAGTCTGAGAGGATGCTGGCTAGCCTCATTTTTTCAGGGTCCGTTGACAGTATACAGTCTAGTAAGGATTGTTTTAGATACTTTGCCAAATCAGGTTGTTTGTTGGATCAGCTGAGTGAAATGGTGGAGGTTAATATTATCAGGGATAGAGTTAGGTTTGCTAGAGGTCCAGTCTATGATAAGGTCATTGAGCAGGATGGTTTCTTGGTTGAAAGTTGATGATATGTTTTCAGTAGTGGTGGGAGGGATGAGGCAATTACAATGATTATGGATTTCTGGTTGTTTAGGTGGAGTTGGCTAGACGTATTTCTTCATCACTGTATTGTGGAATAGTAGGGAGTTGGATATAGATTTGTAAGGTGGCTTGAAAGATGATGGCCATGACACCAGCCCGTTTAGCTATTCGGTCTTTCCTAATGATAGTGTAACTGAGAGGAATGATTTCTTCATCTTTAATTTCAAGTCTTAATCAGGTTTCAGTGATAACTAGAATCTGAGGCTGATGAAGTTCAATCCATGAATCCATGAGTCTGATGTCTTAGTGCAGATGCTGCATGCATGGAGATTATATATAGGCTGGAGGAAGAAACTGGGGTTTGTTGCATTTTAGAAGATTGTTGAGGAGGCGATTTTTTATGCAGGGCATTTGGGTGGATTTGGTGTTTGGTTTGTTTAGGTGGAGCTAGTGTTGGGCCCTGGTTGGGGTGTACATCTCCACTTTCTATTATTTTATTGGAGTGGTTGTTGAAGTTTTTGAGGTTATGGAGAAGTAGTTGGGGTACTTTTTTTTTACACTGGAGCGAGAGGATTTGTATTTGTTGTGGATTAGTAATGTATGTTTTGTGAGTAAGATTTTGTCTATGCTGAAGAGGGATGGCTAGATTAGGGAGCTTTATCTGCAGACAAGGAGTAAGTAGTTGTTTGTGGAGGAATTGGCATGAGTATAGGTAGGACATGACTCATAAGTAGTTAACTGGTTTATGATGACTAAAGTTCCTATTTTTAATGCCTCCAAATCTTTTGGGTTTTTATTACCATGACAGGAATGGACCCCACTCCTAAGTCAAACTATGATTAAAGTTCATGGAATTAGTATTGTTTCAGGCTTTCATTTCAGCCAGAAGTGATCTTTACAGCACTCGCAATGTGCCCAGTAATGACTCCTGCAATTCGTACAGAGTTACATGTATTTGTAACATTTCTAAATATGATTGTAGATTCTTTTTTATAAGACCCATTGCTCCTACTACTATTGGAACTGTCTGGATATCTTTCTGACACATTGCTCTCATTTCTGCCAGCAAATCCTGATATTTTATGACTTTGTGTCTCTCTCTCTCTATAAGCAAGACACTGTAGTCACTGGGTGGGGTGATTTCAATGATCAATGCTACTTTTGTCTTCTTTTCTTGGACCACTATATCTGGTTTTCTAGCATCTATCTTTTGAACTGTTGGTAATGGATGATCCCATGTGATGTAGACTTCATCATTTTCTATGATGCTTTGTGGCTTATGTTTTTCAGCCACTTCAATACCATAATGTTTGCACAATCCCCAGTGCAACAGTCTTCCCACATTATTATGCCTTTCAGTATACAGTCTTCTGCCATTAGTATATTGCAACAAGCAATGAGATGTGCAACTGCTTCCAATTCTGTTTTATAAAACCTACATTTGTCTGTTTCTCCCACATGTTCAATGGGCTTTGTAAACCAAAGTGTACCCACTATCTTGTGCCACCAATATTAACCTTTCATCTCTTGGTTTGAATTTGCCTCTCCTTAACTTTCCTGCATTCGTTCCTGATCAACTTGAGGTTCTTCCAGGTGTTGTCTATACTTCCAACTACATTTATGCATTTTACACATTTCTTGCCTTCTCATCTGGTCCTTCTCCTTATATTCTTTATTTTGTTTTTTTTTTGGCACATTTAGTTGCTGCCTGATTTTTATCAACTTGTTGATTGATTTCTATTCCTGCTTGATGCTGATATGCTTCTGCTAGACTAAGCAGGGATGTCCTCTTACATTTATTCCCCTCATGTTTCAGACCTTTCACTACATTTGGGTCTAGTGACAGTCAACAGATATGTATGGATTCCCACAATTGCAGATCTATAGATGCAATCAAGTTCAAGGTGGCCACCTTTAGCAATTCCCAAATATTTATACACTCCCTCTTGCTCAAGTTCTTCTGTATCAAATTATTGTCCCAAATTGATGTTTTCTTGGAGCTGCAGTTTTCCTGCTTTACTGGTTGCTTTTGCACATTTATCAAGAACAAATGGCATTTTTATATCATATGAAAACAAATTTACAGCTTGCAGTTGTGCTTTCAGTTCCTCATCTGATATTCTATACAGTTTTAAATCATTGACAAATAGAAGATGAGAAGTCTTTACACTTTCTTGTTTTCTATGAGCAAAATTATAGCCATGGCCTAAGCTGTTAAGTAAACAGCTTAATGCGTTAAGGGCAATGCAGAATAGGAGCGGTGACAGAGAATCACCCTGGAATATCCTATTTTATCCTTGGAATAATACTTTTTCCTTTATTATGACTTAATTGCAAAGTGATCTGCCACTGTTTCATGGTCACTGTAATGTAGTCGATCAGTGTAGGGCATATCTTATACATTTTTAAGCACTCTTTTATCTTTGAATGTGGGATACTATCAAATGCTTTTTTGTAGTCAATCTATGCCATACTAAGATTCTTCCCCTTTTTATAGTTCTCCACTATGACCTTATTTAACAACAAATGATCCTTTGCTCCATATGATTTTCTTTTATTGCCCTTTTGTTCCATTGGCATAATTGAGTTTTCTTCTAAATGACTATAAACTCTGTCGGCATTAATTCCGGTGTATAGTTTATACATCATCGGAAGGCAAGTTATTGGTATATAATTTTTAGGGTAGCTTGCAGTTTCACTCTTAGTAAGAGCATTGTTTTTCCTCTTGTTAGCCAGGTTGGTGTCTGTTCGGGGTGCACATATAAATAGGTCTTACTCATGGCTAAACTTTATGCAAAAATGCTAATACTTTTTAACCAGAAGTTAGGTACTGCATCTCTGCATGGGGTTTTCCAATTAGAGGCTTTTCTTAACTTTGTTTCAATCTCTCTGGCTGTCCTTCATCCCGTTTCATATCCTGTACTTTAAATTACTTATTCTTTCTTTTACTTATTCTATCCATTTGGCATCTTTGTTATGTTCCACAGGATCTTCATAGATACTTCTCCAAAATGTATCTATTTCTTCTTTTTTTTGCTGGTCTTTCAATTCCTTTTACCTTGTTTCCCTATTCTCTATAAACTTTTTTGGGTCATCAATAAATTGCTTATTTTGTACTTTTCCTTTATATTTATCTGTGTATCTTCTAAGTTTTTCCACCTGTGCTGAGATTTTTAGTTTGTTATTTGCAATAGTGCATGATAGAGCCTGGTCTTTTCTATTATTGCACATGATTTTACCACGTCTAGCTTTCTAAGTATTTTTGTTGCTCTGTTCCCTCTTCTATACTCTTCTAAAAGTGACACTTATTGTCTTAATTGTTTTATAGTTTTCTGTATTCAACACTTCCATGATGGTATTCGATTTCTCCCCTTCCTTTCCCTCACTACACTGTGTTCTTGTAGTAGAACTTTATCAGTTATTAATTTAGCTGCACAGTAATATATCCTGTTTACTTCTGTTATATCACATGGAGCTCTATGAACAGTCCTAATTACTGCATTCATTTGTTTTTATCAATCTTTTGATATTTTGTTTTTTTTTTAACCATCTGCAGTCCATTTTTTCATTGCTCTTAATATGTCTATCTATCTCTATTAAGTCAAGCAACTCTTCTCTTAACTCATTTTCTTCTAGACTGAGGGCACATTTTTTGTTTTCCATTTCCTGAGGGCATTCTATAGAAAGTTCTATAGCATCTTCCTGTGGCACATTCTCTTCAATTTCATCTTGTGCCATCCATTGCTTTGTCATATGGGAACTCACTGGCTTATCGCTCCTCAACATTGACTGCGTCAGCGTTTCCACAGTTTCCTGTTCCTTCCCTTGCTGTCCAGCTTCAAGTGAACATTTATACTGGCTTCCTGTGGAAGGATCCAAAATATCTTCATATGGCACCTGACCAATTGCTTCTCGTTCCATTGGTTTCCCCTTAATTTGGAGGCCCATTGCTCTATCCTGTCTTGGTCCTTTCTGAATTAGATTTTCTACACTGAATCCTTCACTTTGTAGGTACTCCATAACCTCTGTTTCTATTTCTTTAACTTGTCCATTACTAATCTCCTTTTCTGCTTTTCGTCTTTGTCTTCTTATTTTTTGTATTGTAAAGTTTTCCATGTCTGGATTCCTTTGCCTGTTTTTCTCTTCAAATAACTTTGGTGCCACTCTTAAAATATTGATTAGTTTTGCTTTCTCTTTAGCATAGATATTTCACCATATTAAATTGCTTTTTCTTCTACACCAAATGCTTCACTTCACAGGCACCCCATAACTTCAACTTATATTTATTAACTTTTACTTTAATAATCTTCTTTTCTACATTCCCTCTTTGTGATACTATTTTTTTATTGTGAAATTTTCTCTTCAAATATCTTTGGGGCTGCCTTCATGTTGATTAATTTGGCTTTCCCCTTTGCATAAATATTGCACCATATTAAATATCTCTTTATTTCCCATGTCCATATTTCTTTTTTGCACTTTTTAGAAATATCTAGGTTTTGTTGCTTATACTTTTGCACTTCCTCAGATGCTTCTTTTTTCAAACATATCAAAGCTTCTTGGTCTATATACATTTTTTCACAAATCTGTTGTATTAATGACCACATATTTTTATTTGAAGCTCCTCACAGTTTTTCTTGTGGAGTATTTTTCTTTCCTCTAATTTTTCTCTTAATCTTTTTGTATATCTTGTGTCTGGAAATTCTGGGCTTCTTGCATAACAGTAACTATCCTCAATAGTCACCTCTACCATCTTTATGGCTCTACTTTGGCCTATCAGTTTTTGTGATTTTTGTGGACTGCTACTTCTCTCTACAATGGGGGGGGGGGGCATTTTCCCCCTGGGTCTGGCCTGGCACCTTTGTATGATTGTTTCCATATTTTGAGGATTATACACTGTACTTTTTTCCAGTCCTGGCACCAGTGTGCCTACCATGATTGGGCACTTTTTTTATCCTGGGTCTTGTGCGCCCAGCTATCTTTTTTTAATTTTTGACCTACTTCTGTCGATGATATATGCTATATAAATGCAGTCTATATATCAGTGTCATCTTGGAGAGGTTTTGAGAAAAACAGGGTCCACCTCATGAAGGTACTCACCAAGACTTGAGGATGAATTCAGTTTCAACAATACTACTCTCCTTTGCTTGCTGACTTATCATCTCTCCATTCGGATCCCAGTCCTGAAGTTCCTATTAAGAGAGCTGGATGTATATGCAGGGGTTAATAGGTGTGGAATAGTTGCATAGAAGACTATAGAGAGGAAATGGAAAGATGATGACTACAAAAATTGAGATGCTCTTTTTGGGTGGGGATGATAAGAGAAGGATGAGGAAAACAGTTGTTTTTTCCTGATTTATAATCAATTGGTTATTTATTAGGATTTGCTTGGTTGGCCATATTGGCTGGTATATTTAATGAATAGTCAGGTGATATGTTTTGGTAAATAGAGTTTATTATCTGGAAGGTTGTTGTGAGTCAGGTAATATGATTTGGCCAATACATTTAATGATATAGGGCTGGGTGGGGAGCAAAACAAAGTCATTTGTAGTATGGTACAGCAGACTTGGCTTAGTCCCCGGAGGAAAGAGTCAGATGTTGAGCTATGGAAATGCACAAAAAAAATCTGTTTTTTCAGTAGAATTATCATCAAAATCCAATGTTAAATATTTGTTTATCCTTTGAGTTGTTTTTAAAAGACTGGTTACAGGTTTGCTGCTTGCTAAGTTTCTACAGAATTGCTTAGTTTTAGGGAGAAATAGATTGAAATGCAGTCTATATTTCAAGCGTGACCAAGGAGAATTGTTGGGGGGGGGCAGCTGGTCAACAAAAAACAGGATACCCTACTACTAAACCCTGCAGAAACAATGCATTTAATGTACAGAATACTGATTAGTATCAGGGTATAACCAGCTAGGTGTGGGAGACACTGACTCCACTGATTAGTATCAGGCTATGAGCAGCTAGGTGTGGGAGACACTGACTTTACTGACTTACATAATAGCAGTTGGATATTAGCCAGTATTTTCTGGAGCTATCAATGTCTACTCTTGGTTTAAACTTTCCTGAGTTGCAGAATAATTGGGATTGGCATATCTTGTTTGAGAAACATCTGGGAAAAAATATGTGTGTAGACAACTCACAATAGTGTGCGATGGCTGCTTCTTCTAATAGCAGTTGGGCACGACTCATTATTTTCTTGCTCTATTCTTCTTCTCATACCCAGTAATTCTGCAAACCCAGCCCAGCAAAGGTAAACAAATGGCCTTAGGCAGAGTTTTGCTATGGCTTCCAAAGGATAGAAGCTAAAATTGAAGGTCTCCCTCTGTAAACCTAGTGATGAGGCAAGCCCTGCAGAGGGGGAGCAGTACATCTGCACTGATGTACCACTGGGTGCTCAAGGATGCTTAAACATTTAAGCAGCTCACACAGGGGAGATTACTTCAGTAAAAACACAGGCAAGTAAAGTATGCCCTCTGTACATGCAGTCTTGACTGTGGCAATGCTCTTATTGCTCAAGCTCTGTGAAATCGGATACAAAAATGGCTGCAACAATTGCCTAAAGTATTTACAGCAGTAAAGAGGCAGAGTAGGATAAATTGCAGATACCCCTGAATGCTGGGGTGAAACTTTTCTTCACTGCTGGGCAGGTTGTGTCACTCTTTAAAGCCGCTTTTCCCTTTTACCCGAATTCCTACTATTTCATAATATTATAAAATGCATCTAAATTATTTACAGCAGTAAAGAGACCGAGAAAGGTAAATTGTAAATGCCTCTGAATGGAGGGGGGTGTCGCACTTTAAAGCAGCTTGGTTGTATTATGGATGGCACCCTAATAGTAGCAATTAGAAAGGCAAGCCACATCCAAGCCATGCATCTAGAGAGAAAAGCCTAAGGACTTACTGTGCTGCTCCTAACTTCTCCCTTTTGTTTGATGATGCTATGTCCCTTGTTAATTTCGTAATATTAACTGATTTGTCCGTCTGTTATTATCTACTAAGTTCTCTTCCATTCCTGTTGTTTCTGCATTTGCATCCTTTAATTTTATGACTTTTATTTATCAACTTCTCTTCTGTGTTCATTTTAACATTTTTTTACTGCATTTATTTTGATCTGCTCACTTGCCCTTTAATTAATCCTCTATATCTGTTATCACTCCTTTCATCATGTAACCCATGTCAGTTCCACTGACGACTTTGGGTGCAGTTCCCTTCCATTTCTTCTTTCAGCATTTTCCATTTCTCCATCACTTCACCTTAAGTTTTCCTTTCCTCTCCCTTTCTTTCCATGTATTTCCACCATTCCCAATAGTGCGTGGCACTCCTCCCCTTTGACTTATTGCCTCTCTCTCTGACTAATTTTAAAATATGCACTGCCCTTGTCTCCACCTCTTCTCTTGCTTTGTTCTGAGATGAAGTATTCAAGACCACCTCACAAAGATAATGCGGACTATTTTCTTCTGGATGTACCACGGTCCACCGAATCTGCCAGTCACCTAATCAGTTGAAACGCTTGTGCATATCTGAGAACATAGTGCTGGACTTCATCTTACACAGTTTCTCCCATCTTCTTTTGATAGTGTAAGTATACTGAAAAACTATATAGTGATATTTTAATGTGATTAGTGTCTGTATTTAAAGTTTCTTTCTGTTTTGCAGAAAATATTGTTTAGCTTTGTATTTGGAAAGCAGTAAAACATGTGTTGGTGGTACTCTGCGGCCTGACCATGTGCCCCACCTGATGAGATTCATTATTTTGTATGCTCATTTCATCTCTGGCTTCTATTGCTGCCTTCATTGTGTACAAGCAAGAACAACAAAATAGTAGCTGTGATTCTCTCTTAGACATCTGTTCTTTTTATGATTAGTTCTCAGGTTTTTTTTTTTATGAATTACGGGGTACAAAGGGCTGAGGCTATCTAAGAGTCTACTACTACAAAACCTTTAATAAAATGCCCTGACAGCTGACCATTTTATCTACTAAACTCTTACACAATATAATACTAATCACCTACCTGATCTCCAAGGGTACAGTATTCAACACCCTTTAACTGAGAAGCTGGTGGTTAGCACTGCTTTCTTTTCCAGGAATTCTAGCCATATATTTGTTGTTCCTTGTATTCATCTCATGAGGTGTTAATCTGGTACCTAGAGATGCTGTAAGGTAAGTGTTATTCAAAATCTTAAAAATCATTATAAGGTCTCCTTTCAGAGCCTATAGCTGACAACAAATAATCTGATGTTTGAATGTTTGAAGTCTCTTGGCATAAATGATGTTTCTCAGGCCCAATATGGTCATCATAAAATAGGTTTTGTATTTTTTCTAATCAACAATATTATCCCCATCATATCAAAGCAGCATCTCAGAGCATTTTTCATTCCTTTCTTGCTTTACTATCTCTATCCATTTTTTTGCAATGTGGGTTGTTTGCATTTCCTGTTTTTCTGTTATGCCTTTTACAAATGTTGCATCTATGATCACCAATATCATCAATGCTTGTAATCAAATTCAATTCATCCTTTAAGGTGCTATTACTAATAACTCCATTTGCATTCTATAGGCATCCCTCCCCCCTTTTGAGCCATCTCAGGGTTCTTTATGCGCACTATTTTTACTCGTTTTGTTCTGTTAAGACACTGGTTGAGAGAGCTTAGTTTTTTAAGCAGCCATCTAGTCGAGACTCACATATTGACTTTTTTTTGTCCATTTGGGTTTGGAGTGGAAATATTTTCCTTCTTAATACTGGTAAAAGGCAGCTATAAGAATCCCAGCAACAAAGGTTGCCTGCTGGCACTTAAATGTCTATCCACACACTCACCTAGATTGAACTGTAAGCAAATCCATCTGCCTTTTACCTTAATTACAATAAATACAGAGAAACGCTGTAAGGTTTTTACATTATCCTATATGCTATACATTCAGCATTATTCTGAATCAATGATATGCTATATGCAGGCACCCAAAAAGTAGAAGTAAGATACCAGCAACTTTCATTCTTTTCCTGAAACCTAATTCTAAACACGTTAGAAGCTAAGAGGGTGCAGTTTTCAGAAAAACACTCAAGAAACTGGGATTCCACATAATTATCATACCACAAGTTGTTCATTCATTAAAGAAATAAGGAACGCACTTAGACCTACATATTAAACTAGGTAATTATAATAATAATGATATAGATGTATTCAAAAACTCTTGATATAGTAACATTTTAAACTTAGACAAAGGATAACAAACCTTGAAAGACTTATCAGAGAACTGCCAGATTTGCTAATGGGATTAATTATAAAGATTGCCATTGTATTTTTCTCAGAATGGGTTGGCTCAAACTAAAAAATAAATTAAACACTCTAAGCTGTTATTTGCTCACAAACTCAACCAAGTATGCCTCCAAAAGAAAAATCTAATAAATCATGTGATCCTCCAAAATGACTAACTAAGGAATTCAAAAGAACCACAGCGCTCAACGTAAGGTCAACAGTAAAATTGTCCTGTTCACATAATGTAGTTTTTCATATTCAAATAAATATTAGCCGTAGTGAAAAAAATACCTCATTATTGGCTAATTTGCATATGTCTGCATTGACTTTAACTACTGTGAGTGCAAAACTACTCCTTTCTGCTGTAGTTAAAACAGTGGCTGTATCCACAAAATGTTAGCATAGGCACACCCTCATTCATTCTCTGAAACACAATATACACATTCACACACACACACGCATAAGCGTACAAGCACAAACACACACCTCATATCCTGTAACCATCCCTGTGTTGTGGGAACATCCCACCTGTGTCTTTTTTCCAACTTTTGTAAATCATGGATTATTTCAGTCAATTATTAAAGCCAGACATTAGATTTTCACTCTTTATATTCTTCAGTAAATCCATGGTAGTGCAAAAGCTGTTATCTTAGTGACTTTCTAAGTCTGTAAGAGGTAGAATTAAAATCTGCCCCTTATTTTGCCAGTAATTCTTTTAGCTTCTACCTTGATTTCTTGTGCTACAAGGTTGAGAGGTATGCATAATATTCCCAATCCCTCTGCTTCTTAGACCAATAGCTGTTGCAGGCACTAAATAAAGCTGAAGATCATTGATATACATAAAAAAACACCTTGCTACTCTATCTTATCAGTTAGTGCACCATACGTTATTGCTAAGGACCACTGTGATAAGGGTGCATGGTTCAAATCCTCCCCATAGCTGACTTTATGAACAGGTTATTTTATTTGCAAATTGTATCCATGGACTCTAGTGGTGGTGCAGAGGACTAATAACCTCTGTAGGAAGTAAATTGTCCATTCCTACAGGGTACAGGATTAGAATGCCCTTTAGTGCATTTAAGCCGAACTACTTATGGTATCTCTGATGCCAAGTGGTTTCCAGCTCCAGTTATTTTTTTAAATTAAAGAATATCTGCTGTCTAGTGCCATTCGTTGACTCACTTTGTGTTTAAGTGTCATTAAAACATGAGTTCAAAGAACTAATCCCTGGTGTCTAGTATATTTTGGTCGTGTTCACTACCGCAAGGAGTTGTCATGATAATCTACACAGTCAAAAGATTCTCTGAATCACTTGATTGCATAAATGTCTTTCTGCAGGCAGTGATGGAGAAAGCACATGGTTAATTGGCATATACCTCAACCCATGGAATGCCTCGCTATTATATATCATGGCCACTGTGATGCTGAACATCTTTGTGCAGATACATAATGGTAGGAATATTTATAAATATAGAAAGGTTATGCAATAAGTGCACCTAATGGTAATATTTCTGAACTCATCCTTAAGATCTTCACCTCCCATATTTTTAATATTATCTGCAGCAAAACTGCTTTGAGGATGGTATGCTTGTTCAATATTTTACAAAACTTTGGGACAACTTTGCCTAACAAATCAGGAAGCAATGCATCTTGGCAAATTCAAATTTGGAAGAAAAACTAAAAAGAAATGGCAGCACACTTGCAGTATTATTTATGACTTCAGTTTTTCAGTGATTCTGCAGCAAACCTTTGTGCACATGCATCTTAAGCTACATACTGTATATTAAGATGCACACTACATCTTTACATGTAATGTACATTATTAATAAGCCGTTACATTCGCCATAGTGATATCAGTCAGTTAAAAGCATCTTTTCACTGCTTCAGACAAGTGAGGTTAAAATTCTCTCTCAGACGTTATATGGTACTACTAATGTATAATTCTGTCCATAATACAATGTCACAAGTAATTTATTTATATCCATTTTATTTACATATGGAGTGTTCAGAAAGAAATCATTAAAAATGAGTAGCCATAAGTTCCTTGCACCTGTGGGTGGCCTGCAATAAGGAATGTAAAGTGTGTGTTTAATGCTTGCATGTTGCAGCACAAACAGTACTGCTTTGTGAATGTAGGCATGAAGGATTTGTGTCTATTTGTGCTATGAAAGATACAGGAGAATATCGTAATGCTGTACCACAGATACAGAGATTATGTAGTGCTGATCCAGTCATTATAACACAGAAACATTGTCTATAACAAAGCAATGTGGCTTCAATGAAAGTCTAACATCATCTGAAAGGTTGGGTTTCCATTCTTTTGTTTCTGAATAAATTAATGAAGGAGGGTATCGTGCCTCTGTGTCCTTCCTGATCAATTTCCTTTTCTCTGTAATGCTGATATTTTCAACCATTTGCACAGCACTAGGTCCTTCCACACTGCACAAGGATCTGTTGCTATCCCAACATAGTAGTATTCAAATCAGATGTATAATGATATAGGTTTCTGAATCACATTTAGAAGTTCAGAGTTCTGAGAGGCATAACTCAATTCATGAGGTCTTCAGTTCATTAAAACAAGTGTAGCATATAGTATCTTTCCTCATGACCCATGTCTCCACAGGGATGTGTTTTCGTATTATTACTGCAACAAATCATAACATGACAGTAATTCTTGTGATAACTTTACAAAATACATGAATCACAGAAGTGTGTGTGTGTGTGTGTGTGTGTGTGTGCGCGCGCGCGCACGTGTACTGGGGGAGCACTCACTGTCTTTTTAAATGTTATTCAAACAGGAATACATTTCCATATGCCACACACTTGTTCTTGTCAACTAAAGAAGTCATGCATCAATTTATGCTTAGCATAACTCAGCACTCCTAAAACAATTTAGAAACATGCAACATTATGCATTGATTTTACATACTGTTGGGTTACCATGGCACTAGGCACTTTATTGTGAGCTATATATTAATTTCACACTAGCTATAATTAATTCCATGTGATATATGTGCAGCAAACATCTTAATTTATGATACCAGTTTCTTTTTTTTTTTTATTCTAAATCTGCATTTTAGTCCTTCAAAACCCTCCCACTTGTACTTCAGTGCATTGCATTGTATATATTTCAGTATAACTAATTAATATTATGACTCACAGTCTTTGGTCCTCTGGTTCAGTACCTAACTGAGGTGCCTTCTGTGTGGAGTCTGAATATCATCCCTGAGCCCATGTGGGACCTCACCAGATATGTTTTATTTTTTTGTTCCATATCCAAAAGACATACAGGAATCAAGTGGGTTATGCTCCTTAGTATCTGTATGTTTGCATGTACATTCAGTGAGTGTATGCACTGAAACTGACTGGCATCCATTCCTGGACTGATTTTCTGCCTTACTCCAGTTTTTTTTTTTTTTTTTTTTTTTTTTTTGGGAAAGGCTCTGTCTTTGGTGACCCCAAAGAGAATAACATTAGTACTGGAAAATGGACAATGAATAATGAGTGTAAAGTATATGCCTGCAATTTATTCTGTGAGTTTTTTTTTTCTAACTTCATAGGCAATTAAATCTTTCCAGATAGATGTCCTAGATTGGTAGATGCCATTTTGAAGTTGCCAAATCATGAACTTAATGTTCAGGCTTTTCAATTTCGCAGTCATTTTTAAAGCAATTTCTTTTTCAACCTTCTCTTCATTCTATGCACTTTTCATATAACTTGGGAAGGTCACTGCCATGGGGTGTCAAACACAGGGCCGCAGATGTCCTGATAAACAAGCCAAACAGCAGCTTAAGTGAAATGTGAAGAATAATCTAAAGTGTATTTGTTCCTTTACTTTCCGGTACTCTTATGTAATCATGTATTCACTGAATTGTGAAGGCCATCTTTCTGAGTCTCCCTTCATTTTCTGAATTTTTTTTTTTTTATAAGTTTTGAATTATTCTATTGCAAATAGTGTTAGGGGCTATACTCACCAAATGTAACATGCTCATAAACTTGTTGTTTCTCAATATCTTACGTCCAATGATTCAATTTAACCAGATTTTACTCATTAAACTAAAACAGAAAACTGTTAAGCTTCTGTAGGGAAGGTTATACTACTCAAAAGCAGTATTTGTCCCCTAGTATGACTTCACTGGCACTACAGTGAAGTCCTTCTTTTCACACTGGAAATGAGTTTGAAATAATTTAATTTGCATTTCATTCCTTGCCATTGTATAACTACTCATTCAAGAGATCTGTATGCCCTGGTAACAATCACCACAAGTAGGCAGCACTGCAAAAACCTTAATGCACTTTTCCTAAAAATGTATTTAAGCATAATTAAAAAGGGTGATGATAGTGACTTTGCATAAAGTAATGGGTAGCTTGTACAAGTGTGCATGACAGCACAGACAGATTCGGATTCAGCACTAACTGACCTAGGCAATTGCCTAGGGTCTGTGTAGCTGGAGGACATGTTGGCTGTGGTGCCCCAGCTTCGCTATAAACAAACAAAAAAAAATATTAATAAAAAACTTCAGCAGGACTGGTAAACACAGCAAGAAATAAAACCCTACAGAACTTCCTGACAACTTCCTTAAGCCCCAGAAATCTTTACACCCCATGCAAGAAGCTGGGTGTACAAAGCAAAAAGTATCACTAATAGCATGGGTGAGTGCATGCTGAGTGTGTGTGTGTGTGTGTGTGTGTGTGTGTGTGTGTGTGTGCGTGCGTGCGTGCGTGCGTGTTTGTGTGTGTGTGTGTGTGTGTGTGTGTGTGTGTGTGTGTGTGTGTGTGTGCGTGCATGTGTGTGTTTGTGTGTGCGTGTGTGCGTGTGTGCGTGCGTGTGCGCGTGCGTGTGCGCGTGTGCGTGTGTGCGTGTGTGCGTGTGTGTGTGCGTGTGTGTGCGTGCGTGCGTGTGTGTGTGTGTGTGTGTGTGTGTGTGTGTGTATGTGTGTGCAATGCTCCAGTTATGCTGTGGGGAGGATCTGTTTCCCTGTCTAGGGTTCCTTTTGACCATGATCTGTTTCTGGGCACTGAAAGTATATAGGAAGTTTCTTGTTGTTAAGCATTTTCTTTTTTATTTATTTGTCAGATGGTTAGGGACAGTGGTTTAACACAACTGTTTCAGTTATTTCAGTCATGGCCAAGGTTAAACACTAAATCAAAGTTCTGGCAAATACACTGTGCAAAAACAATCACAAGACTGATAACTTATAGACTGACACGTACAGCACACACTTGCAAATTATAGTAAAGCAATATAACTGTAAGCAGAATGCAGATAAATGCAAATTAACTTGTGTGATGACAAAACAAGGAAGAACAGAGCATTCAGAATGGAGTTCTTGTTTGAATGACATAGTGCGTATGCATTTACTGTGAGATAATAGTCAGACCCAGAGTTTAATGCAAAATAAGAAATACCACTACAGTTCTGAGAACAACTAGGTAGGTAATCAAGTGGGAAAAGACAGATAAGAAATTAAATACTGGTATTCATGATGACAAAGCAGATGAAAAATATCCATCCATTAGATCATTAATCTAGATGCTTAAGACGTATTGCTTCTAGCACAATTTGTCAACTCATCGTAACCACTTATTATAAAATCATCCTTAAAATAAAAATACTGCAATATATTCTGCAACAAATATTGTATAAAACATCATCCCTTTCTGTGTATTCAACTCAGACCAGAATACCTGTGTCTGTTAACCATTATATTTCATTGAAGTCCACAAGTGAAATAAAATTCAGCTATATTACACTGCATGCAGCCAGTTTGCCATGCTCAAGGTTTGTCTATGAATGTGTTTGCATCATATTTTGGAGTGAGACTAGGCTACACTGTATGTGACTCAGAAAACACATTTCCAGCATGAATCATTGGTCACCATCGTGTTTTACATGACATTTGTGACAATGGTTGCCAGTGTTAATGTCTCAAGGAAAGCACCTGCCTTTTGTGTAAAGGATAGGAAAATCATGTTCTTCCTAATAGGGACGTCCAAAATGGTATAGTAAGTATTTGGCATTAAAGCATTTTTCACACTGTAAGTTTAAACACATTTTTCAGTTATTCAGAGTAGTGCTCCTAATGAAGGCTATTCCCACTGATACTAAGTCATACCAAGTGGGCTACTGTAGGGAAATTAATCTCTGCTGTGTATGTTGGGGGTAACATATGACAATTCAGATGTGACTCTATGGGCATCACGTCAAAGTTCTGTTATACTGCACCTACATGTGGGATTGTGAATTAGTAATGAGGCTGCGGGCACATTTCCAAGCTTCTGATACCTTGCTCATGCATAGGCTGAGAAAGAGGCCAATCAAGTTGGCTGCCACTGTTTGCAGCAGAGACTTTAAGCACAGCATGGTTAGTTTGTATATTAGCAGCTCACCTGCACTATAGTAACTGTACCACATGTAAAACATCTCCACTTCTGTCACCCGTCTCTGCTGCAGGTCATGATGACGCCAGTGAGTTACAAGCTCATTAGCTGCCACCAGTCCCTGACCTTGTGACAGCTTGGGCAGGGAGTGCATCACTGGGGTGGGCAATAATTTCTCTCACACAAAAAGTCCATTTCTGTCATGTGCTGCAGCCTAGCTGACAGTGCAGCAAATGGTGGGAAAGGAGGTTAAAAGTGCAATGGCATGCTGGGCAGCCATTAGTATGCACATAGTAAAGAACTTGAATGATGGGCTCCTGCAATAAGGCCACCAAAGAAGACTGTAACCTGTGCCATCAGCCACTCTGACTTTGTGAATTTACAAATATGTGTATTTAATTACATGCTTTCCAGGCTTATGGTAGAAAACGTTGGCTACTGGGTTATAGCAGGTTTGATCTGAAAGCCATAACTTTATCCTGTTTAGTTTTAGTGATTCTGAAGCTAGTAGACATATCTGCCATTTTGGTAGCAGGCGGGCCGGACACTGTCAAAAAACTCCCTTCAGAGTCCAGTGAGATCTGTTTTTGTTTGAAACATGATGAAATCATCATTTGCTAATATGGTTTTTGGGTTATAGGTCATACTGTCATTAATTGAGAGCACATCAAAACTTGCATCAATGAGGTCCCATTTCTTTTAAAAGGCATACACTACCCAGAGGCTGGAAGTCCTCGGAGTAGATTAATATTAAGTAGGGGGTGCAGTGAATCAAGCTTCTTGTGTGAGGAGTGTGATGGTATGTACCCCCACATCTCCCATTAACATAAATATTTTTCTTTTGCATATTTTCTGAAAGAAGACTTGTGTAGCATATCTTGATTGGGAGCACTGTAATCTCAGTGTCTGTATATCTAGAGGGCTTTCAAGTCTGGTTTGGGTAAGTTTTAATTCCATGTACTTTTAAATATTGATGGTCTCCACTTCCATAGTACAGTGACTGTGTATGTTTAATTGACTGTTCAGTGGAAGACCTCTGCAAAATTTGTATGCAAATAGGGTTCTGATTTGTTGAACTTATTGTCTTTTTTACTTGTTATTATTACTATTATTATTACTATTACAGGGAGGCTTTTACAGATGATTTCTTCAGAAGTCTACATTTGCAGTGGCAGGTGTGGATGTTTATATTTTTCACATAAAGGATGAATGCATAGCCTTAATATTCTGCCTATAATTACCTGCTTACGGGTATTTAAGATCATGTCAAAAAGGGGTGCATTTTCTGTGAGCATGAGGCTATTTCATTGCTTCAGATAAGCATTATCTATCAAATCTGAAAGTTATTTTAATAAAATGTTTTCATACTTGATGCAAATTAAGATGCCTCCTATGAAGAAGTATATGTCATGCATTTTCTCTAAATATCCATTTAAGAATAATACAACTGAATGAGCCATGGATCATAACTGAGGATTTAAACATAATTCTTGGGGAACATTCAATATGTATTTTGTCATGAAAAAGTTTAATCTGTGCCTTCAGCTATTGTAACCTATCAGATTTCAATTACGTGTCATTGTAAAATTTGCAATCCAGCATTAATATGGTTTTAAATCAGCTTGTTCACCTTTAAAAGTTTGACAAATATGCTGTACAGGGTTTTCAGATATAATTAAATTATTAAGTGCCCTTTCTACAAAGTTACATACAGAATTTTTTTTTTTCAGAATGGCACAGTCCATAGAATTCAGACATATATATTTTTAAATGTGGTAGGCTATCTGCTTAAAAGTCATTTTAATTTCAGTTTTCATTCCTGCTCCACCCAAACCCACATCACATGTACCTACATATGTGGAGATCCTCACCAGAAACTTATCGAAACATCAGAGACCTCCCAAACACAAACACAATCACGCTACACATAATACTTCCTCTGCAGAACATAATACACACAATAGCTCATGCACAAGGGTCTCACCTGTCATGCCCTAAACCCTTAAGGCTAAACACTAAACCTAACATATTAATTATAGGTGACTCCATCATGAGACACACAGATGTCCCTCTCACCAGGCTGGATAAGGAAAAGGTCACGGTCATCTGTTTGTCAGGTGCCAGGATCCACCATATCACACATGCACTCAAGTCTCTCAACATTAGGTACTGTTATGACTCCATTATAGTCCATGTTGATGTGAGTGACTTGAGACGTACCTCTCTGGATTGTATGAAGACAGACATGACTGAGCTCTTGGATTATGTGTCTTGGGCAGGTATGTTCCTAATCTTAAGCAGCATTTTACCTTCACCTAGAATGATGCCTCAATACAAACATAAAATGATTGACTTCAATAATTGGCTTAGTTTTTGGTGTCATTCTAAGGGGATCCAGTATCTGAAAGGACTGGGATGACATGATCAACAGACCTCAATGTTTTGCCAGAAATGGTCTTCATCTGTCACCCCTGGGATTTTGACTACGGACTACGGCTCTTGCCACCCCATAGTGCCTTTTTTAGGCAGCGTCACAAGAACAAAACTCCCGATGTAAAAATACCAACCAAAAGCAAGCTCAAAATCATGCTGCTAAACACTGGGAGTCTTAACATAAAACTGCACTCGCTGGAAGCATTCCTCTCTCTGGAGGGCACACACATTTGTGAAATCACGGAGACCTGGTTCAAGGCTGTGGAGAGCACTCCAGCCATACTGGGTTGCACCTCCTTCCACAAGTTCAGACGCCAAACAGAAGGCAAGAAAACAAAAGGAGGCAGTGTATCAATATTCATCAAAGATAAATACACCTCCAGATTGGTTAAACAGTATGATGTCCATGAGATACTTCAGGCCCAATTAACTATTGGTAGGACACCTATTCAAGTCATTGTCAGCTATAGTACCCCTTCCATGAATCAGGATACCCACTCTTCCTATTTGGATCAACTTGAGTCCATCAAGATACATCCGAACACCATGGTTTAAGTGACTTTAAGTACCCTAGCAATGACTGGGTGAATTACTTGTGCTCAGACTCAAACTCACCTGCCCAAAGTTCCTCGACTTTGTCAACTCCAATGCTCTGGACTAGCTGGTTGACACCTCTACTAGATGCGCCAGCATCCTGGATCTGGTGCATACAAATATGGTTGATCAATGTAGCACCCTCACTGCAAGTTCATCCCTGGTGAGATCTGACTACAAACCAGCCTCATTTGAAGTAAATATCACAGCTGACCCCACCCCCCCCAGTAGGAACTAGATTAAAAAACTTCTCCAAAGCAAATTATAACCTCTTACAGGAGGGTATAAATAGTTTCACTGTACCTCCCCCCTCAGTTGGAACTGATAACTATGCTGAGCTCTATACCAATGCCCTATACAAGCACCTGTATAACTGCATTGACTCAGCGGGACCTGTTAGGAACAAAACAAGCTCTTCAAAGAAGAACAAACTTGCCTGTTGGACAACCGCCATTAACAGGCTTTACAATAAAAGGAAGAAACTGCTGTCTAAGAGTAAGAAGGAGTGGGTTTTAAACTGGAGACACTCCTTCTTCAGCTTAGCTAAGCAAATAAGATTTCTTGTAAAGTCCTCCAAGGCAAACTTTAAATCCAAGTTGGCTTCCTCAACACAGGACAAGCATAAGGCATTCTTTATTTACATCTGTAATCTAAAAGGTAAGGCCCAGATTTGCACCAAACTGGTAGTTAATGGTAAGACATATACTGAGCTGGTGGACACAGCTAGCCTGTTAGCTAACAGGCTTGGTGAAAACGTCACTCCCCTGTCCCCGCCACACTTACATCATGGCTCCCTACCACTTATCCCCTACCTTGTATCTCTAAAGACCAGGTCATAAACACCCTCTCTAAGGCCAAAAACACAGCATCAATGGGACCTGATAACATCCCAGGCTGCATCCTACATGGACTCAAACAAGAATTAGCATCACCATTTGGTACTCTATTCAATCACAGTTTAACCACTGGCTTCATCCCAGCTGAATGGAAAACAGACACCATTATCTCCTTGCACAAAGGTGGTGTTTCTACTGACTCCAGTAACTACAGACCTATTAGCCTGACAAGCCTTCTCTACAAAGCCATGAAGAGAATTATCATGGACCTTACTCAACAAAGATATAGGTAATCTACAAACACTAGCTTCTACCCAGTTTGGATTTGTCAGTGGGAGATCATGCATGTTAAACTTGGTGAACTTCTTTGAGACAGTCACCAGGGCCCTGGACAAGGGGAAGTCTCTGCATATAGCCTACCTAGACCTAGCCAAAGCATTTGATACTATCCCTCACTCAGGCATCATTGACAAACTCTCCCTTACATTGTATGGTGAGTTGTGAATTGGCTCACTGATAGAATCCATACAGTCAAAATAGAGGAATCCACCTCATTTCAACAGCAGACCCATAACCAGTGACATTCTACAGGGATCAGACTTGGGACCTCTACTGTTCAGAATCTATTTCTCCAAAGTACAAGCTAAAACCAAGGGACTGTGGCTGACAAAGTTTGCTAATTACTGCAAACTGGTTGCAGCCATAGAATCTCCAAACGAGGATAACATCCTACAAGAAGGTCTTATGCAAGCAAAAGACTGGTGTCAAAGTCATGGCCTCAAACTCAATGTAAAAAAATATATGATCATCCCTTTCAGTAAGTCTGATGTTCCTGCAAATTACCACATCAGTGGCAATATCCTAAGTATGCACTCAGTGGTGAGAGATCTGGGCACTCAGGTTGAAAGCAACCTTGCCTTTGATTATCATGTTTCCACAGTGGGAAGAATGGCATGCTATATGGCTCATCTCATAAGTAAGGGCATTTCCTCAAGAAAAGGAGATGTTATCACCTCCCTGTACTCTTCACTCATTAGGCCAATGATTGAATAGAACGTCCCTTTTGATATGTACCTTTCAAAGCACCTACAGCAACTGAAGAAACCAAAAAGGTTCCTCACAAGGAAAATTCCAGGACTTCAGCAGATATCCTATGTGGACCAACTGAAATCACTGTAATTTTATTTTGTTTCATCCAGACTATTCAGAGGCAATCCCTGCCTTGCATATAAGGCAATCTCTGACCCTGCTTTGCTGGAAATGCTGCATACCCACAAGTCAAATGGCACACTTTTTACTCAATCTAAGGACCTAAACCTGGTATGTGACATCAATAGAACCTGCTGGAGGGACAGATTTGTCTCCAAGACATTACCAAACCTTTGGACTAGACTCCCACTTTACATCAATCAGAGCACCTCATTGGCCCTCTTCAAACACAATCTGCACGATTGGATAGGTAACTGAAAATTCACCCTGGGGGTTCCACCTGTGTCCCTCTTGAATGGGGCAATTGGTGCTGATCATTGTAACATAGGTAAATCTGGCTAGGCTTGTAAGGGCCATTAGGCCACTAGCCTAGTAACTTCCTATGATCTTATGATCCTATGATCAACTAATTATTGACTAATCTTATTTAGATGGGCTGAGCATGCAGAAAAATAAAGTACATCCAATAAAATTCAAAAGTTATTTTGTTTTGGAATGTTTCTCCTTGTATTCCTAGCTGTACAAAAGCATGGCAGGAGTAAATAAGTTCCGTACATTTAATATGTCCCCATGGACATAAACAGATACAGTTTGATTTATGCTATCAAAAGTAAACATATAGTCAGAGGAAATATTTTTTGGTATCTATTTTGCTTTTGAAACAAATAGTCGACCTGCTTTTGTATCTGAACACTACCAAGACATAATACTTTCTTATATAAAAACTAATATTTTTGTCCATATCAAAGCAATGTTTTACTGAAATGTGGCCTATCAGTTTCTGTTATCATTTTTATCTGTCAAACAGTCCTTCCATCTGTCTGTTTATGTCAAAGATCTTCCATATCTAGACCATTTAACAGAACTGCTCTTCCTGGATAGCTAGTATTCCTTTTGGGGCAGTTTTTTTGCTGCATTACATCCTTGCTTAGATCCTAAACGTCTGGCATTGCTGTCCTTCTCTGCAGCCCTTGCAAGTCTTAATTGTTAAGATTCTCACATTTTTTTATTTTCTTGTGTTTTTATTGGTTGTGACAACTCCAGCTGCTCATCATCTTAGAATTATTTGTATTTGCCATACAAATGTCTATACTATGCTCTGTATATCTCTCCCTCTCTTTCCTGAATGAATATCAAAACACCTTAGTTCATCTGCTGGAACAATGTCTTCAAATTCTGGTTACAGACCTTTCCATGGCTTCTGTGTTCTTCCCCAAATGTTTAAACCTGGAAATTGCCAGTAATTTCTTTCATAGTAGTATGCCTGTCATTTGTGATTTTTTACAGCACTTCCTTTATTACTGGTTGATTTTCGGATATCAGTAATGTACTTGAAGCACTCAAAGTAGTTAATTTGCTTTTCAGCCTTCTGCCCATTAAGAAGAAACAATGACTGATTTCCTGCAATCAGATATTCCTATATTTAAAACAGTGAAATGACAGTCATTCAATATTAGTTACATCCCTTTCTCACAAGTTTTTTTTGATTCTTTGGATAGTTATCACATACACATTTGACTACAGTCTACTAGACAAGGGATTAATGCTAAAAGCTGTTAATGATCTCCTTCTTGTACAGCAAGCAGGGCCTAAGTCTTTCAGCCTCTGTATGTGTATTATGTGACTTTGAGCAAGTCACTTGACCAGAGAGCACTTTGGAGTAATTGAGAAATTAGGCTAAGCTCCCTAAAGGTCTTCAAGGCTACATACCTAGTAACTATCTATGAATCTAGAAACCTAGTGTGGATTGCATATTATATGATTGAGTTCCCAGTCGTGCATAAATCTTCTGAGTTACCAACTTTAGTATTACAAACCAAGTATGACAATGTCAAGTATCCCCTACCTCAGGCTATTAGCCTTTATACACTAATGACACATGCTTTAGTCTGTCAGACAGGTCATTTGGGAAGGATATAGAGAGTTAAATGAGGTGGGGGGGTTAGGCAAGGAATTTAAGTTTAGGGAATAGAGATAGTCTTATTAGTTGGAAAGGGAAGGGTTAATTTGTGAGGGGAATTTACAGGAAGTGAGGTAGATGTAGGGTGGGACTTACAAGTTTTATAGGAATGTAACAGTATTGGTGTTGGGGTTGATGCAATGATTTTGTGGGATAAAAGTGAGCAGTAGGATGCTGCTTGATTGATAAATAAGTGAGTGGAGGTATGGATTCTGCTTATTGACAATGCTTGACTAATAAAATAAGTGAGCAGTGGTATGGATGCTGCTTATTTGAGCAAGATGAGCAGAGTACGCTACCCTAATGTACAGTAATAGGATTCTACGATTTTACATGTTGTGGTTACAAGGCTATTGTGTTTTAACTAATATTTGAAATGATGTAATAAAGTTATGTTTGAAATTAATAAAGGCTGTCAAACGTCAGTTGGTGTCATGTGTATTATTGAATGAGACTGGGAGAAATGAGGTTTGGGAACAAACCAATTTGTCCAGGGACATCTTTGGCATGGGTATAGAGAGTTAAATGGGGTAGGGGGGTAGGTCAGATTTTTAGGTAAGGGATTTAAGTTTAGGGAATAGAGATAGGTGTGTTATTTGGAAAGGGAAGGGTTAATTTGTGAGGGGACTTTAGAGGAAGTGAGGTAGATGTAGGTTGGGGCTTAGGAGTTTTATCAGAGTGTAACCGTTAGGAGGGTTGCATTTTGGTGAGAACTTGTTACCCACCCTCCATCCCAGTTTTTCTTTATTCTGTTTGGCATGGTTATGGAGGTGGGTATTGGGCAGAAAAGACAGGTAGGCTTGTCCATCTTCTGTTCCCCTCTTGGTGTTGAAGTTGATGCAATGATCTTGGGGGACAAAAGTGAGAGGTAGGATGCTGCTTGATTAATACATGTATGAGTGGAGGTGTGGACACTGCTTATTAACAATGCTTGACTGATAAAATAAGTGAACGGAGGTATGGATGCTGCTTATTTGAGTGGGGTGAGTAGGGTACACTGCCCTGATGTACAGTATGAGGATTTTACAATTTTACATGTTGTGGTCACAAGTTTATTGTGTTTTAATTAATATTTGAAATGCTGTAATAAAGTTATGTTTGAAATTAACAAAGGTCATCGAATGTCAGTTAGTGTCATGTATTATTGAAGGGGACCAGGAGAAATGTGAAGAGAACAGTAAACAGCATTATGCTTGCAAACAACTCTACCAGAAGAATATATATTATGTATCAGCAGAAATATTTTGACACAAGAATGACTGTGTTTACACAATGTATTAATAATACGCAGAGTATAATAAGTTAAACATTGAGAATTTGCATCATGCCATTTGAATGCAATTTGAATAAATTAATTAGAATGAATAAAATCAGAAGTTAATTAGTTTGTCATTAGCCATTATCTTTAAAGCATAAGCATTCTGTTTCCTTAAATTGGTGTTTTCTCAGTCTGGTAATAAGAGAGTTCCTGTTCAGCACTGATTTCTGCAGGGAGAGAATGCCAGTTAGTTATATTATTGTACAGGTTACATCTTTTTCTCCAGTAGTTGTCTTGTGGTTGGATGTGATTAAGGAGAGGACATCATTATGTTCTTGTCTGAGAGAAGGGAATGTGACTTAATAGGGAGTTTGTTTATCACTGTGGGGCTCTGGCATTATGCAATAATCTAGAACATAGTTGAGCTGTAGAGACAGATGACATTGCTTTGAATCAATACCCAGTGAAGTCCATTAAGTAGATCACAGTGGTGAGTGTGGAGTAGTGCCAGAAATGGAAATCTACAAATTTATTTACTGTCATTTGCAGTTTGTTAGAAGGTTTACAATCAAAATATGAAGGTGGCTTTTCTCGACAGTGAGAAGGACAAACATGGAGCGGCAGAGAGGCAAAACTGCTAACACAATTCCTGTTGACTTTGAAACATCGAAACGCAGACTGTGCTCACAGTTTGGAGTGTCGTTGTTTTGAAGTGGATTACACTACAGTGGAGAGCAGGAAAATTACCCTTTTCCTCACTGTAGTGTGATCTTGGAGTTAACATATATAAGTAGCAGGTGGTGTGGGGGACATTTTCCACCTCGTAGCAGATGTTTTTTTTTCTGGATGGTGAGCGGCTGAATGTCGATTCTTTCCTCCAAAAGTATTGACATGCTAAGCAATCAGCATGATGCTTTTCATTGTTCTGGGTTGGGGATGTGAATAGTTGAGGTAAGCCACCTTGAAAGTTTGATAGTAAACCCTGTTAGAATTATATCCACATTGAAGTGATATGAGTGGAAGCCCATATTCTACTTTTGGGATGATGACAATTTTTGCTAATGTCTTTCATGCAGTGTGGGCAGTAGATGCAATTTTTGTAGGAAAGCTTTAATTGAGTAATGGTACAAAGTTAGAGCTTTATCCAAAAAGGACTTAGTATCTGTCAATGTTAAGACTACTACCTCCATTGTAAGTAATCCTGTGGATCAATACGAATTAAAGCCTTGTCTGTATTCACAGCAGTAGCTATAATATTCATCCATGTTCACTGTAATTGATTGTCAGTGACTCTTAAACTTTCCATTTACTTAAATTCCTACGTTGTTTTACTTCTGAGAGCTGCTAGTACTTTTCTAGGAACATCCATCAATCACTTGCATAGCATCAGTTTTTATTTGTTGATCTGTTCTGTTAACAAACTTTCTATCCCTGTGCATAAACCAGTATAGTCATATGGGCTGACATTGCTATAGCTCTGTGGAGTATCTAAGATGCATGACTGGGAGTGACTACCTCTGTGTACATAATTATTGGCTTTCATCCTGAGGATTAATTTTATCATTTGTACCATCTCGTTAGCAATGTAACCCAACATGCCTTTATTTTTCTCTTTAGTGCTATGATATGAAAAGTAATATTGCACTTTTTATATTTAAAGTCACATGCCATCAGTTTACTGCCCAATACTTCTTCCCTGTGGCCAAAATATGTTATAAATCAACACACAGCTTTCTTACAGTGTTTTCCACCCCTGATGATGTAATCATTGTGACAGTGTTTTTACCCCAATCCTTTAAAAGTTTCATTAGAAGACAAAACATTATCATCTGCACCATGTCTGGTTTAAAATCAATATTTTTCATTTTAGTCTTAACATTTCTTCTCAAAAGTTTTATTTTCATTCTTGAATAAGTTTTTCACATATGCCTATTTATACTTGCTTGTGTTTTTTAGATGTCCCAGAAAGATTGTAAGATTTCACTGCATCAAATATTCTTACTACAAAAATACCCACAGATAGCTAATATTCATATTTCTGTTCAACAACCTGCACATTGTGTATTCGAACACATTTATTTTTACACATCTTAGGAAGTGTCTTTTGCTAGCAGAGATGTCACAAAATGGTTAAATGTGGACAGTGCTTCCCCTCAAGATCACCACTCCTCATTTATGCATATTAAATTGTAGTTGCACATTTTTTAGTCTAATCCCAATTTTGCTGCAGTACATTATTATCACATGGCTTTCTTTTTTATACCTTTTACTCTTACATCATATCCTTAGTTTATTTCTTGTGTATGATTTCTTGTTTGACTTAAATTTGATCTTAAACAAATGTTTCTATTTAATTATGCTAGTTCTGTTCTAGTAATTTCACTTGTTCTGTACTCATCAACACTGTTTAAGGTTATGTCTGATTCCCTTAATAGCCTGTATCCTGTTTAATCATTTGTTGTCCCACAAACTGCTCTGTATCTTATTAATGAACCATGCAGTTCACCAACTTGCAGTGTTCTCAGCAGCATAAACATCTACAACATCTAAAGGACCTTGTACAATTATAATGAAGAAATGTGACTGTGTGTTTTCTTTCTCAGTTCACAATAATCCATGAATTTCTTTTTAAGAACCTTCTTTTTTTTCACTTTTTGCTGTTCATGAAAAGTTTTAATATCTTTAGGGTTTTATTCCCAATGACATGCTGAAGTTTAACACACTATTTGTTTTCAAGCTTTTTAAAAAATCCAGTGACACAGTACATTTCTGGCTCCAAAGTTTTGAATTTTCTGATAAATTTTCATGTAGATTAGGAAACCCAATTTGTTGTAGCTGAATCATTTTTGTGCATTATACTTCTGTACTTCCAAGCAGGCAGCCATGATGGTGCAGCGGTTAGCATTGCTGCCTCACAGCAAGAGGTTCACTGGTTCGATTCTTGGCTTGTGTGTGGAGTCTGCATGCCTTCCCTGTGGGTGCTCTGGTTTACTTCCCCCATCCCGCAGACATGCTGTAGGTGGATTAGACACTCTAAATTGGCCCTAGGTGTGTGTGTGTGTGTGTGCCTACTGTGGAAGGTTGGGCATCAGGCTGGCAACTTGACACTGTAAAACTCCACTGCCAATCATGAGTAGACAGGTGATCTGCTGTGGTGACCCCTAACTGGGAAAAGCTAGAAGAAGATACTTCCAATCAAATATGTTTTGTCAGTTATGCAGATTTCTTTTCTAGTCCTGCTACTATGTTTACACTTCTGATGAATGTATTATTCAAATGACCAAAAAAAGCATAAATACAGGGGATTTATTCTAATGCGGCACCTTCTATAGCTCATTAATATTTAAGCCTATATGCCCCATATTTTACACAAAAAAATGACTCACAAAAGTTTCAAGTAGGGCATACATGTTGATAAATGTGGAAAAGTGATAAGCCATTTGACTGGCCCAGTACTAGGTTTTCATTTTTTGTCATCTGCTTTGCATACTTGTGTAAGCATGTATATCTTCATCTAAGTGCAATTCATGATGTGGTGGTAAATTCCATGATGGAGGGAAGAGATGGAGCACCCTTCCCAAATCCTAGTCATACTTCATTGATCATGCTTATAGGTGGAAAATATAGTTTTAGAGAACCAGCATATTTAAATGCAGCTGGATTCAGTATGCCATAACTTGTGCTCCTACAAAGGGTTCTTAGGCTGCAAGCATTAATGAATAGAAACCATGAAGAGCAGTATGGTGTTACTGTCCCTTACGGCATTGCCCAAGTAAGCAGTCTTTGTGCAAGACTGCATCTAACGCTACCTTAGGGCATTTCCAGGGTTAAGAATGTGCAGCTGATATCAAGTCAACTTCTAAACCATATTTAAAAATAATCAAAAATACTGCTATCAGTCTTCTTAAAATGGCACTGTTTTTGGGTGAGACCGTTAACAAAAGGGTAAAGTTAAATCACATACCTGAAATGGAAGCTATGGCATGAGAAAAATGATCTAAAGCTGCCATGCTCGGATAGCTGTATAAAGCTTGCTGCGTTGCAAGGTCATACATTGGACAAATAAGTATCCAAGTTATATTATTGTAAATTGGATGTCATGTAATTTTTTTTTTTTTTTTTTTTTTTTTTTTTTTTTTTTTTTTTGTGAAACTGCAGCTGAGCTCCCATATATGGAAAAAAACTCTTAGTGAGAGTTTGGTGTTAGTGACAAATTCTAAGTGGATATGAACACCATTTCCAATGACATGTAATAAATTGCATTTAGTTGCTAACCAGGTAAAAAGGTCAAAGGCTGCAAGCAGTAGTAGGTTTATTGGATTTATATCTCTAGATAGAACTTCAGTTGACTGAAATTCGAAAGGCTGAAACAATTTGACTGAAAAGCAATTTGATTGAAAACCTGTTTGATTGAAAACCCACTTGACTAAAATCCTATTTGACTGAAAACCCAGTGAATTAAATCTCATTACACTGAATTGCAAATCATAGAAAACATTCTACATAACATAATGCATCATAAAAATAATGTTTTTGCAGAGGGCAAGCACCCTGCACCCCCACACCCTCTTAATTATATATACTAGCTTCATGGCCAGATAACCACGGTGAAAAAAAAAGAAAAAAAAAACTTATAAGTTGAATCAGTGTTGGTATGCAAACAGCAAACATCTATAAATATGGAGATGCAACATGACGGGGGTATAGCCAAGCCACACGCAATCTTCTAGACTCACTTCCCCTAGTAAATCACCACATCAGAAATTTCATCATCACATACTGCATATACACTTCTACACATTTATTTTATTTGATTTGGTGAAGGGAGGTTTCAGTTAATTGCGTTTTCATTCAAATGCATTTTCAGTCAAGTGTGTCCTCAGTAAAAATGGGTATTCAGCCAATTTGCTTTCCACTCAAATTGTTGCAACCATTTGAGTTTCAGTCAATTGCAGTTCTGTCAAGGGATAGTAAACTGGTTTATTTCCACAATTACTTCATTAAGGACAAATAGAACTAATTGCACTTATTGGTAAGCTCCATCTTATGAATACCCTGAAAGGAAAATTGTGTCATCAGATGACCAAGCCCCCAATCACATCCATAGTCAGTCCATGAGCTCAATCACTAGTAGGTGAGATAAATATAAAGATCATTTGTTTCACTTTATAGGTTTATAAAAGTGAAGATTTCCCATGGTACTACACAGGCAGAAATTAACCACACCCAGAGGCAGTATAACTAACACTTACTACTTATAAACAATCTGTTAGAAATATAAAAGATTTTAGCTGAAGATATATCAGACATAATTTTCAGAAAGCACATAAACAGTCTATGGTTCTAATCAGCTTTCAAAAAACACCATGTGTAAAGCCAATGTGAAGAACTGGGCCTTAAATTCTGCCCTGCTATTACCAAATTATGTGATTAATGTTTAGGGTTTGAATTCCATTGCTTCCAGAAACTAATGTAAGGTATCGTAGTAATGAAGCCTCAGTCTAAACAACTAGCACCTGCTATGTATACACAAGGTGAATGGTCTTAATAGCTTATGGCAAATGCGCACTTCTGCCTTTTTATGAATGAAACACATCACACCCATATAAACTTTACACCACCAGCTATAGAACAGGGTTATAATTACTAACTCCTCAGGTTTTAAACACCTCAGTCCTAGTGCAATCTTACCAATAGTAACAGAGTCCTAACTAAACTAATTTTTCATACACATACTCACCCAATGTTTTCCAGGAGGGGCTTTTGATACATCTCCATTGATGATACTGCTTTTCTGTATTTATGGTACATGTTGCCATAAATCAATTTACTGATCTAAAGTCAAGATCTCAGTTACTGAACACTCTTCCAGTAAATCAATCAACATTAAATTATATCAGGTGTTAGCAGTGTCCCTTCACAAAGGGTGGATACCAACAGTCACATCAGTGCTGTGAGGATACATTAATTTATAAAATAATATAATGGTCACAGTCTTTTTAGAAAAAAAATAATAAAATTCTTTGCTTCTGAAAAAAAATCTGATATCATATATATACAGGGAAAATAAAAAAATAATTTCTCACTACCAGACTTATGACATAAACATAGCTGCATTTTTGTTGCTATTCCAATAAGATAAAATAAATTAATAGAAATTAAGGATACAAGTAAATATGACTCTAAATTAGATTTTAATCTGTCTCATACTTGTGATACAAAATTTCTTATTAACAGATTGTATTGCGTTATTAATAAGATATGACCACAGCTGTCATGTTGTATCTTTCTGATGAACAATAATCAGCTGCTTGAGAATTGTTTATGATACAAAGCCTAAAGCAAGGATGTGATCATACATAACCTGTTTACCTGCTGAGATCCCCAACCTCCATTCATATAAACACAATATTCACCTTATTCTTTGCATTTCTGTGCAAATACAAATAGCTGTAGCCTAATGAGACAGACACTGAGGGCCTGTTAGATCCATGTGTGCTCAGCATGATAGGCCAGCAACTACCTATGGTAAAACAGCATTTTAATGAGATCATAAGCAAACGCATTCCCTCTATGAAAGCGTATCTGGACACTGAAAGACTGTTGGTGGGTCGATATACTGTGTTTTAGAATACAAAGCACTTTCCTGCACAATAAGGTATATACATATGACAACAAAGGATCCTGAATATTATCTTAATAACATTCAGATGTCCTGAATGGATAACATCCTATGACTGAAACAACAGCAAAGAAGGCACAGCACCCCTCATAAATGGTGAAATATGGATCCTGTTACTGCTACTGTCAGCACTTAGGATATGTACACAACAAGCACTGTTAGCGCATTCAATCTCTTCACAAGATCAGAACTGTACCTATATGTTGACCAATGCAGCAGCTTTTCTAAGCGTATGACAAAAGCATATGTAGGTACACAAAAGACAAATGCTATTTTATTGCTGTTGTCTTGATTTTTGTCTGTCTTCCTCAAATCACATACATTGTATTGAAACAGAGTATCACTGTTAATAATACAGTCTGTCAAGGTCTACCATTCAACAAATATTGCCCGTAGTCAGTTAAGCTGATTATGAGGGAAAGAAAAGAGGAAATTGGGAGTTTGTGGTATCTTCTTCTGTGTTTCAACTGTACCGTGGTTCAGCTATCCTTTTTTTCAGCAGTAGGATGTTGTAGACAGGGTACAGACACATTTTTGCTTCTGTAGCATCTGTTTTTTTTTTTCTTTAAGGTTTGCTATTCATCAAGAAATATGCTTAATTAAAGGAATGTGGAGGTAAAATCCACATGAATGGGGTTACAAGGTGAATTGGACCCAAAATAAACACTTATTTTTTCATTTCAGTTTTTAGTAGTAGTATTTTTGTTTAAATGCAGCTGGATGTAATGTTCTTTTTCATTCATTCATCATAGAAACATGCCAAACACTAATAATAGAAAACAATGTATATGGCAGTTGAGGTCAAATCAAGTGAAAGTCAGATTTGATTGAAGTATTTCAATCTAAAATTAAAAAAAAAAACAAACAAACAGGACGGGCTTTTATAAAGAAGAATGCATAAAACGAAATGAAGAAAATAATTAAAATCAACTAAAAATAACCAACAAGAACATTGATCTCCGAACGTTTAAAGACTCTGAGTATATAAACCAAATTTTAGCAGTATATAGATTGTCGCAAAAAAGTATTAAATGAAAAAAATGATTAAGTTACTTTAAATATTAAATGACAAACAAGGTTAGAATCAATAATAAAGGACAAACTAATGTTATTTCCTTGCAGTTAAATAATAAGAATGATATTTGCACTATGAAACAGACTGTAACTCTCAACTTATTGGTTCAAGAATTCTGAAAAATGGCAAAAATAATGGGGGGAACACAACATCAGGAACAGTTTTTAGTTATTTCTATAATTCAGTTAAAAAGGTGATAAAGAAAAACATTTTGAATCAATGTGCATTTGTTGGACAAGAAAAGGCAAGACATTTTAATGTCCAAAAATGCACATTAATGACTGGCATTTTACCATTAGTGATTTATCAAAAAATCAAAAATATTGTGAGGGACAGGGCAAAAAGTATGAGGCAAAATCAAGGACATTCTGTAAAAACAGGACAACTGAGAGGCATGCTCTGGAGTATAATCTTATAAATTGAAATTCTACTTTCAAATTGAGGGTCAATTACACTAACTGGCTCTGATGCCTTTTCAGTATCACTTCATTTGAATATATTTTCCTGTAAAGTCAAAGTCTTCATGCAACATTTCACATCAGGTAACATCTGTAATTAGCACAACCTGACAGCTGTCACATGTTTTATTTGTAAGTCAGTACCTACAAGATAGATGCCCAATGCCTTTTAGTAAACAGGTCAAGTATATAAGTAGAAAAATGAAGCCAAAAGCAATTCTCCAATATCACTTGAGAAAACATTTGACAACTCTCTGCATTATAGGCAAAACCAATACAAAAGTGCAGAACAATCTGTCAACAGATTATACAAGATGTTTGGATTAATACTCAAAGGAGAAATAACTTTTGGAAAATTTTAAGCCAGCTCCTTGTCACAAATGCTTTCAGATGAAGAAGAGCTCAACATTATAGAAGTTCTCCAACAAGAAATCCCAAACTGAACAAAATCAGATGATGAATAGATTGAGATGAAATTAATTCAGGCAGGACCATCTACAGGTAGTTCTTGTAATCCTATCTAAATCTTCCAATAACACCAATAACAACAAAGAGAATAATGCCAGTTAAAATGCACAAGGCCAGTGTTTCCCTTATTTTCTTTCAAAGACAGTTTTATCAGGGAAAACAAATTTCTTTGTACTGCTTAAAACAAATAACAGGTTTGTGGTCACAATACCAACAAACACATACTTAGAAGAACACAGGAAAAGAAAACAAAGTAACAAAATAGAATTTTGAGATGGCGGCAAGAGTGGGCAGCCTTTTGTTTGACATGTTGGACCAGAACAGATGGAATGCTTTAGGCATTGTTGTTAACATTTGTGAAGTAGGACACAACAAACTGCATTGGCTTCAAAGTGCATCAAAAACACACAGTAAAAGCCATTGAGATCATTTATTAGGTACAATAAACAACATTAAAAATACCACACTCTTTCCATATGTAACCATAACATTAGAAAACAACTAAATAACCAATAACCTAGATCCAATTGGCATCACCAAGCCAATTCCGGCTATTCTTTACTGATCTGGGTGCATAATCCAAACTACCTCAGACCTGGTTGTAAAGCCCTTTATCTTGCCTCCCAATGCAAACAATTCTTGCCATGGCCACCACTTAAACTCAGTCCAACCTACACTGTGTGAGGAGACCACTGAGAAGAAACAGGGGGAAAACAAGGTTGTGGGAGAAGGCAGCTGCCAACCTGACATGGCCCGCATGCTGTTCCCCCAGTGGGCTCCTTCTCATGACAGCCATGGTTGAAAAGGCAGCCATAGCAGTAACCTCTTAAAACATTCCTGCAGGGTCAGGAAATGTCTAAATTAAATAGATCAAAACCTAAATTGTTCAAATGCACTCTGTCACTGGTACAAAGATCATAATCCAAATTATCAAGACCTTTGTGGTGCATGACTTGAAATCTGATTTGGCTGGCTGCACATGACACTCTATAGTTGATAAAATGCCTGGACCTCTCAATCTCTCTGGAACTCCTGGTACCTTTCTAATAGATTCTAGGCACAATCGTTGACCAAAACAAAATAATTTCTAGAAGTAGCGTGCAGAGCTTGTGCCTGATGGAAATGCTGCACATCCCCAAGTCAAATGGCACAAGAGTCACTCACTCTAGGAATCTTAACCTAGGCTGTGACATTAACAAAACATGCTGTAGAGACAGATATATTTCAGAGATTGACACTCCTCTGGAATAAACTTCCAATTCACATGAAGCAGAGGTCATCACAGACCCTATTTAAGCGCAACCTAGACAAATGGATGGGAGACTGGAAATTCATGCTGGGGGCTGTCCCTCATGGGCAGGGATAGTTGATCATAGACTCACTCTGTGAATTATGTCCAGCTAACCGTGGAAAACTGGGGCAACTCGGGATTAACATGACTAGGCCTGTAAGGGCTCTAAGGCTACTACCTAGTAACCTCCTACGAACCTATAAATATCTGAGAGGATTCTGGCTAGCAAAATTCATTTAGTAGCCATTATGAAATAATTTCCCTTGAGGTGAATCACCAGCCCTTTAGGCAAAAAAAAACAAAACAAAAACAATTTGTTGCAAGCTGGTGCCAAATCTCCCAAAACTGAAACCATAACATACCTAAAAAAACAAAGAAATGAACTAACCAGTTGTCCAGAAATAAAGATGTATTGAACCTGGCTGGGCAAACAAAAGCTTGTACTGCATCTCTCTTGATGAAAGAATGCCCCACCATCCATATAATCTCTTTCCCTGAAATGAAAATGAAGGGGGTGGGATTAGTACCTGATGTATGACAGGCAGGAATCAGGCACCCACTTTCCTGTTCTTTGAAGAACCTTAGCTGAATGACTTTTCATGACTATATCAGAGGTGTGGCCTATTCTAAAGGAGTGGGATGAATTCCCCAGTGGGTGTATGCTCATCCCCACAATGGCCTTACATAGCAGCAGATAGACCTCATGCAACCTGAAAGGCTTACTGTCCTCCCAAGTAAAGGCCACGTTCACTTGAGAAGCCCTGGGAGTGATCTTGTGCAATAGCCTGCACCATGGGCAAATGGCTAACCTCCTTCACTTATCTAATCACACTTCATGCCCTTTGCCCGCTTGGTTGATTATGGATTTCTTAAACCATATCTGAATAAATTCCCTGTGAATCACAATATCCTCCCTGTAAAGGGGGTTTAATGGCTCACTAGCATAAAAATGACCTGTATATAATGCAGAGAACAAAGCAGCCAAATTAGAAAATATTTGAAAATCAGTAACTCAGCTACACAATCCACAAATAATGATAACAAGGAAATCCCACCCTATTGGCTTCCTGTGATCCCTAGATGTCCATCTTATGTTCTCCAAACCTTTGATCACTCTGGTAGACAATCAATAACTGAAGAAATCCATAAGACCCCAAAACCATGCCATTCAGCCTAAGACCACTAGGTGAACTTGGAGGGTGTTTGGGAAATCTCCCATAAGGGTTTGAAAACCAAAAAATTGAGGACCAAAGGTAGTCCCCAGGCTCTATTACCATTGGCGAATAAACTATAAAATACCATTAGAAGTCTGCAGAGATGATGAATAAGCCTTTCTGGTTCCTGATCCAGGAGTTTGCAAACAACAATGCAGCTAGTCTTGTCCAATCAACTAGACTTCTGTGATATTGAGGTGCCATTCAGTTCCACATCTTTGGCCAGGCACTAAAACTTGGTAAACTGAAAACAGGAAAGGCTATCAGCAACTGGATTGTGATGGGCAGGGGCATGCTAACTAGAAAAATAGAAATTACTCTCAAAACTTAATAAAACTAGAACGATGATTGAGTGGACCCATCTGGACTTGAAAGAATGTCTGCTGAGTGCATGGTCTGAACAAAATGAAACCCTGCTATTATGTAATTTGTCCTTCCATACTAAACTGGCTACCCATATAGGAAAGACATCCAGGAAAGTAATGTCTTTCTTTCAATCTTCTGACCAGAACTGAGCCCATTTTTCTGTGAACCAGCTACTTGGAAGTAAGCTCTCATGCCTATCTCCCCTGTTACATGTGTAAAAAGTTGAAGGTCACTGGAAGAAGCCCAAGGGAAACTGTCAGAGGACACACCATAGAATTGGTTCAGAAATTTGAACCAAAGACAGATGTCTTCCTTAATCTTCCTGGTTGGATGAACCCTGTAGTGCTTGTGTTTGCTACTTTTTGGCAAATTGGAAGCAGACATGAGGAAACTCCTGCCTGACTAAATTGCGCTGCCTGGCAAAATTCAGCATGCCATGAAGACATATGATCTCCCCCTTGCAGGCCTTTCTTGCCCCCAAAAATTTCAGAATTAGCTGCCTGACCTGTTGTAATCTGATTGGCTGACGTTTAAAAGACATTTCAGTGGTATCTATGGCTAATCCCAAAAACATCAATACCTGACTGTGCTCTTCTGAATTGTCCTCAGCCAAAGGAACCCTTAAGTGGCACACATCTCTTTGAATACTGTCATCCCTTCTTCAGCCACATTCTGGCCTTTGCCCACAATCAAAAGATCAAGGTAGTGAATTGCTGACTGCTGACATGCCCAGTGCAAAGCTGTGATAAACAGTTCAAATGTAGCACAAGCCAATGAACACCCCATAGGCATGGTGGTATCAAAAAAGAATTCCCTATCAAACTGGAGTCCCAAACAAACTTGGCCAGCCATCCTGAATGCCCAATTTGGACAGCGAAGGGTTGGAATAGCTCATGATGATGTCCATCTCCTGGTCCAAGGAAGAATAATGCACCTTAACCTGGTCTTTGCCAATGAAATCTTTGACCAACACACCTGTTGGATGTGAAAGATGTTGAATCAGTCTATATTCACTTTCCTGCTTCTTAGGAACTAGGCCAATGTGGAAATTTTAAATGCAGGATAGAGAGGATTGGAAAAGGGGCCAATTGCCCTTCCAGTTGCCTATTTTTTCAATTAGCTTGGCTGCAATGTCTTCTAGACATCTAATGAATAACCAGATTTTTACTGACATTGAGTCTAATGGGACCAATGAGCCAATCTTAAAACCTTTGTTGAAACCTTCAAGCAGGACTGACAGAGCTCCTCTGTTGGGATAGTCAGCCAAACACTGGATCAACTTATCTAATCTGACTGGGGAGTGGGAGGGTTGGTGGCTGGCCAAAAGCCCTTGCTGTGGCAGAGCTGTGTCCATGAAAAAGTTGCTTGCCCTGGCATAATAATCATGGGGCTGTCCTGGAATCTCCTGTTGTGGTAACCCTAAGCCTACCTTCTCCAAACACCTGGCTGTTGGATGACCTTTCTGCAACCAGAACACAAGTGAGTGAACTTATAAAAAGGCCAAAGAAATTTCCCATTGTTAAAAGCTCAGCATAATGTTTCCTCCTCATAGTTTGCCATCATTCCTTGTACCTCATGGGCTGGCTTATCCAACATTGTACTCAACCAAATGTTAGGGTGCCAAAGTTCCCACCTGAGAGACTTGCCTGTGGCTTTTAATTTCCTGAAACACTGGTTATAAGATGACTAACCTGATCCCCCTTTGATGTGGTAATCCTGCCTAATGGCAAAAAAGTAAGCTACCAATGACAGAGTCTGTTTTGGGTCCTTTTCTATAATCACTCCCATAAAGACCCCACAGCCTAGTGACCACATGTTTCAGTTTTTCCCAGCACCATAGTTGAAGCCTTTTTCTGAATAGCTGCAAGAGCTGCTATCACATCTTTGTTAGCCACATTATTAGCATCCATAATGTGGTGGATTCTGTTGGTATCAACCGAGTCAAATACCTCTAAATCCCCCCTTCTGAATCTTGTCTTTAATGCTGTTGAGGACATGCGCTGTGATGTAGGAACCAGGGAAGGTAGGGACTGCAAGAGTTAGAGAGGTCATGGGCGATAAGAAATGGGTAAAACTAATGTCCAGGTCAGCCATAATAAACCCCTCAGTGGCAGCAACAGTCTGGGGACCACTCTGTAGGTTGCATAAAGGTAAAGACAAAGCCTAATCTGTGCTGACCTCTCCTAGCTCCCCAGATGAAAAAGTAGGAGTGGCACCAAAACTCCTTCCTAATACTAAATCAGATAACCTGGTAAAGAATTAATAAATTCCTTGAGGTATTCTCAGAAGACTGACCTCTAACACTTAGTGGTAGTCCTACTACACCCCACATCATTACCTTCAATTTTCAGTGGAGCCTCCAAAGAGGGTTGCTGGGTTATCCACTGGCCCCGTGGCATCTCATTCTGTCTTCCTTCTTACTCTCTTGGAAGGGGTGGGTGCATTAACTACCTCTTCCTCAAGATTTGCCACTACTCTTTTATTGGTGCCCTGCCCTTGCTCTGTCATCTGAGCTACCTCCAATTCAGAAAGTAAACCTTGGGCTTCTTGTGATAAACAAAGCCATCTGTCCTTGAAGATCTGCAAAAAAGAGGCTCTTACAAATAGAAAAATGTATTAGTTCATATTTTCCAAACTGCAGGAATTTAAGAGACAAAGATTAAAAAAATAGTTTTACCTTGTTGAAAAATATAGTTCTGCTACAGCATTTAAGAATGCTGACACTTCTCCTCAGTATGCTTTATATTGTCCTCACATATCTTCCTTAATAACATGAAGGAAGCCATTTCAGTTATTAGTACTGTTCTTGAAAGCTTGCTAAACACACACACACACACACACACACACACACACACACACACACACACACACACACACACACACACACACACACACACACACACACACACACATCACCCTAACATCTTCTGAAAAGAAGTAAATCTATGTCTCTGATTACTATCATTATTATTGCATGCAACACATCAAGTTGCTGTAAGCCACAGACCAGTAAAGTATCAACAGAGGCAGAAGATTTAACCAAAATGAGAGAACTAAGTAAAAAGAAAAGATGGAATATGAGGTATGCTGATATACCCCAGCTCCTCAACCCAGTCCCAGGCAACCCTCATTGTCCCATGAAGATAACATTGACTAAAAACTAAAACTAAACTAAAAGAATGGGAATTGTAGTAGTAAAATGAATTCAAACCAGCTTGGAAGAAAAACACCACACACAAAATCCAAAATTGAGACCCCATAACATATTAAAAGATTGGTAATAATCAAATGAGGCATTGACAAACCAAGAGACTGTAAATTAATCCACCTACTGTGTTAACAAGCCTATGATGTGGTGTGCCACCTTCAACCACTGAGTAGTTTTAAGGGGTAGCTTAAAGAAGGTGGAGGGCTGTAAACCACTTAACATCTACCCAGTTTCTAGCTCGAATGGAAATTTATGTGCACTTCCAACCCTTAACCTGTCTGTGCAGAAAGGCTCTATTAATGATGTCGCACACGTGGGTAAAACAACAGACCTCTGCACATGATAACATAAAGCTAAGATAATATATGTTATTGTTAAAGTGACCAAAATCTGCAGAGGAATCTCTGTTGTTATTATTTACATATTTATTAAATATATATAATATGTAAATTACAGATGGAATCAAGAACCCACCACTTCCAATTCCCCCAAATCCAGCTTGTGGATGATGCAGCTTACAGATAAGCCATCCATTTATTAATGTTTTAGGAATCTAGAATCTTATAGTAAAATATTCAGAATATTAGTACAGTTACCATGCCAACAGTACAAGTGCCAATTAAAGGTTGCACACATGTTGGTGCACCAGGCATACGCCACATATGCATGTTGTGTGCTAACACTGCATGCATTACTGACTGTCTTATCAAAGTGTCTGTGCCTGTGTTAACTGCTGACCATATAGCTGATGGATTTTAGTTAAAACTTTACAAAAGGAGTTAGGTGATACACCCCTGTGGACTGATATAGGACAACATAAGTGCATGCAGTGAACTTTATCAAGTTCAGACTTGGTGAGGAGGATGTTACATCAGTGGATCAGCAAGGTCTCTAAAATATACATTGGACCAAAGATTGAGCAGCCCATGTAAAAACTCATGCACAGGAACTGAGACCATCTTATAAACAACTTAATGTTTTGATGTTAATAATATGCCTCAAGGATATGTGATAACCCATGTACATGACAAAATAATATATAAACTCTTTGGAATCACAAGAGAGTAGAGAGTGAGAGAGCTATAAAGTGAGCATCGTGGTGGTGTATGGGACTTATACATGTCAAACAAGGCATTGTTGGACACATGAATAAAGCAGGTAAGCATACTGTCCAGTAGAAATATGTAATTATTTTATGCAACAGTTGTATAGGCTACTAAATAATAGCCCAGATCTCTGGCACACAGTAATACTATTGTGAACATCAGTCATGGCAATGTCTTCAAGAACAGAGATGTACTACAGCAAACTATGTGTTAGCTTCAGACCCACAATGAAAACATCCACATGGAACCTATATCCCAGCATGTGCATATCAATGACATGGATTGTCAGGGAAGATAGCATAAACCTACATGAATAGGATCCACATCTGCAGTATTATCACTGTCAGACAAACATTCCATGCATGTGTTGAAGCAGTGTCATGAATGATTGCATACCTGTACTGTGAAGCAGCTAATAACTGTAACAATGTACCCATCAGTTAATAATTGTAACAATGTACCCATCAGCTAATATTCTTAACAATGCACCCATCAGCTAATAATTGTAACAATGTACCCATCAGCTAATAATCATAACAATGTACTCATCAACTAATAATTGTAACAATTTACCCATCCTGGTGCATTAAAATGTCATTGGCTAATGTTAAATATCCTGTACTGTTATTGTCACCTGAAAATAGACCACTGGTGACCATCATATGTGATGCATGTTCTGGTAGAGCTGATATTCCATCGACCTGTGTTTTTATGACATGATAAATCTCTCTCTCTCTAGGCTGAGTCTGGAAACAAAATAACAAACATATAAGAGGATATCAAATATTGAACACTGCACTTCTCCTTTAAACTTATCTTTTTTTTTGCATGAACCCCCCCCCCCCACACACACACACACACATACACACACACTCGAATGTGGGGTTGGGCAAAGCCCTCACACCCCCAAACCTATTTATACCAACTCTGAGATTTCTAGTCTTTGAAAAAAAGACTTATTCTGACAAATGGCATTCTCTGGTTAATATATGTACTTCCAGATTTGTATCATGCAGTATTCACATTTTAAGACTCATTTTAGCAAACCCTGATGTTTTAAATGTTTACTGTTAAATATCTGTGCTGAAAGTAGTTCAATGAACAATTCTTCAATAGCCATCGCAGTATACATGTGACTGTTTATGAGGTCAAGATGCCAGCAGGGAACATGCGTGTGTGTGTGTGTGTGTGTGTGTGTGTGTGTGTGTGTGTGTGTGTGTGTGTGTGTGTGTGGGGGTAGGTGGGGTAGGTATGTAGGTATGCTTAAGAACTGCATTTATAGTACATACATGTGAGAAAGGCAGACAATTGTTTATGTTAAGTTTTGCACACAGGCTACACAGGGTTACTGCAATTGCTGTATTTACAGTCCTAAATGTGTACATAACATAATGCATTGCATGTTGGACAGATGTGAAAGACAACTGTCAATGCTTTATTACAATGCCATGGGAATGCATGCTACTATCCTATGACTTTGACCCACTGTCACCTTGAAAAACTGCAAACCACTTTCAAGGGCCAGCCATATTTGTCATACACAAAATATTTTGTGCCATACTGAAAGGCTGCCAATGTATCCATGTGCTCTTACCTTACTAGTGAACCAGTCTTATGTGGATCAGGTTTAAGCCCAGCAATTTAAACTCCCTGGCATTCAACTGCCTGATCTGTGTTTGCTGTTGAACATTATAGCCAGTGTAGTTTCAGTAAGTATGCTGTCACTGAGGCAATATAGATGGGCTTTTCTCTCTTTTCTTTTGTGACAATTTGACACTAGGATTAATATACTTAAGCAATGCATATGACGCTGCTGGAGGTACTTGCTTTATGTGAAAATATTTTTTATTACTTTATATCATTTTGAAGCTTTGAATACTTTTTAACAGATAAATCTTCAACCTAGTGAAAATTGTGACACATATTACACTCATTCCCAAGATACTCACTGGTGCTTATCTACATAACAGAGTGTTTGTGTGTCTTCTTCCTGTGTAATGTCTCATTATTTAGCATATATGCAGTCTAGATATGTAAGTGTACCTGTATCTAATAATATGAAAGAGTTGTAATGATGATGTGAATTCATCAGTGATTATGTAATGGGCCACTGGAGTATTGGACAGTAGTACTCGGAAGTACCCGATTGTTTGGAATAAATCAGACCACCATACCACTTGCTTAATTTGTCCTATATTATGAAGAAGTTTTACATATCAACAATTTGCAACAAATAAAAACTCTCAAATTTATTTGAATATATACCACAAAATATCATATGAAAAGGCTGAGATAAAAGGAAAAAGGGAGGAGGTCTGACGACATGTAGCAGGACCATCTAATCGCAGTGGTTATCTTCGTGTGGAAGGAGAAGGGAGGATATTGTGGTAGATACTGCTGATATCTATGGACAGAAGATATAAACAGTAAGGTGATGCAGTGCTGACTAGAGAACTAGTATTTTCCTTTCCTGTCTTCTCTCCTCTGCCTTAACAAAAAGGACAAGCAATGGGGGCATTTACTATTGTGAAATAGTAAAAAGATTCATTCATAAAGTTTTAGCATACTCCCACAAATATTTTTCGTAATATGTCAAATGACTTGGCATTACCTCATCATGTATTCACCATATGAATCAAGTTATTGTTTTACATAATGCAACTAATTCATGTTTCTCTGTTTTCTTCTTATATGGCTTAGGAAGTTTCATCTTACAAGCATTTTTTGCACTTTGAAACTAAACTAGAAGTACAGATACATGTTAGCTGACACAACATTTTATGTTCTTAATAAGTTCATGCACTTTACACATTTCGCATAGGTGGACTGAAAAGTCTGCCAAGAATCAAAAGTATCAAAATACACACACACACACACACACACACACACACACACACACACACACACACACACACACACACACACACACACACACACACACACACACACACATATTCTCTGCTGAACATATATACGGTCCCTTTGTTCAAAAGTTAACTTATGGTTTAAAGTGTTTCTAGTTTAAGAAAATATTCTTTGGTGATTACTGCAACAATAAATGTAAAAAAAAGATAAAAAATGTATTCATGCTGCATTGTTTTTAAAATATAATGCTTTCCTTGGAACATTATATGGCAGAAGATGTATAAACAGCACTTTAGGTAAAACACAGCTGATTATTATAAGGAAGAAAACAGTATTGTCTTCTTCTTCTTCTTCTTTCAGCTTTTCCGGGTTAGGGGTCACCACAGCAGATAACCTGTCTGCTCATGATTGGCAGTGGAGTTTTGTGTTGCTAAAGGTCTTCCATATCTTAAACACTTTAATGATGGGCACATAAAGTTTCCTGTAGTCTTAATTGCTTCTAAACTCAGTATTTCAACTCTAGGTGAGTCTAATAATACTTCAGGCTGGTATTCTGGTCTGGAGTATGCCTGTGTAAATGTCTCTAGGTACATCTCATTGGCTAGATCCCAGATGCTTATGGATACTTGAACACACAACTTTATCGAATAAAGTCTCTTTCGCTAACAAAGTCACTTTAAGACATACTCATCTAGAAGTAATATGTCTTGTTTCTTCTTAAAATGTTGCTATCTTTTTGAGAAACAAATTAATTTGGCTGTTCATATTTCTTCACTATTATATAATATATGCCTATGGAGAATTTGTGAATTCCCATCCAGTTGCCAAGTTCTTTCCAGTTGATTGGTGTTTGGATAAAAAAGCAGTACAGTGGAATTAATACTTCTCTGGTTCTGGATGAGATGCCCTTGATTAGTAGTTGGGCCAGCTAGAAGGATTTTCTAACTATAGTAGGAACATGATGATCAAAGGTAAGGGAGTCATATGAAAGGGCGCATTGACCTTTAATCTGTGTCACTCTTAAAGAGTGTGCTATCTGTGGCACATGATGAGGAATTATTTATTTTACCGAACTGGACAATACCACTTTTTGGCATTTGGTTTGATCCTCAATGTTCTGGCAGCTGTTATTGTCTACATAGACAAGGCCATTCTGGAGTACCCTCAAAGTGTTGGGCATTCAAATAATAACCCCTGGTTTACAGTAGACAGCATTTTTTAGCCAGAGACATGGATACTGTGTTGTAAATCAAATAAAACAAATGGCAAAAAAGATGAACCAGTGCTGAGCCTTGAGGAGCCCCAGTTGTCACATCTTTATTTTTGAAGGTAACACTTGCAGCTCTCGCAACATATTTTGTATGGAAATTTGATTTTGTTTAACAACCCATCACAAGGGGATTTAACCCAACTTATTGGTTTACTTTCACAGCAATTCACTTCCTTGCATTCACAGTTGGACAGGTTAACTGCTTCCCTTTCTTTGAATGTTCCACCGATGAACACTTGTAGGTTTCACCATTCGCAACACAATTTGCTTCATTCCAGCAATCCACGCAATAGCTCTTTTACTTTGCAGGTGATTCTAGAGGCTACTGATAACTCCTTTGCCAGGAGAAGTTTACAGGAATGGGTCTATTGGGATTTTGAATCTTTTTCCCGTCCCTGCCAATGAAAACTATGTTGACCTTCATACTATGATAGGGACCCTTGAAAAGAACTTTTGAAGGTGTGTAACTTGCAAATTGACAACACGTAACTAAATGAATGTTTAAACTCTAAGAGAGACCTCAAGGGTTTACGTTTATACAAATTCCCTAATGGCATTATTTCTAATTCACAAGAGCACTTGGACCTCTTAAACATGTTTGATCAGCACGGATTTGATTTGATGAACTTTATTATTTATTTTAATTTTAAATGATTGCATTTTTTGTTGGATGACATTTACATTTTAAATGACAAAGTAACTTATGATCTACTTTATGAATTCAATAATGCTAAATATAAATACATTTTGTTAAAGTAGGTATGTGAAAAAATAATATGTTGAGGAAACAAAAAAAAAACTGAATGGATATTTGAATGAATATGCTGGTCACATGGCTTACTCACCACCTAAGACAGTTAAAGGTAACTGTCATGTTCTCCTGCCCTCCTTTGGCTGACACTAATACTACCGCTTCTTTTCACCAACAACCTATGGGTTTCGCTTCTGGTATTACTAGGGACTTAGATATTGACTAGACATTAGAGGGATTTCCCCACTTCCCCATAGTTCTGAGAGATTAGAAAATCAAAATAAGGGTAGTAATACCCACAATTTTCATAATATTAACAACAATAATTTTTTCCCCACATTCATACCTGGTGAAACCTGGGAAGAAGGGTCAGGAAAAGAGCCAGAAGAAATAGCATTAACCTCTACTGTCATTTCACCCAACCCGATATCAGATGATAGTTTCTCTGCACTAGGTGACGCACCTATTCTTTCTTCACATGGTGGTATCATGTTTTCATACAAAGGTTTTAATATTTATAATTATACTGATACCCCCCCCATTACTCAACCTCATTTTTCTCTTTTTAGTAAAGGGTTCAAGTTTGCCCCCCATTTCAGACTGGATGTTACAAATGTAATTCTTGAGTTAAAAATGTTTACCAGAAACTTAACTTCAACTTCACCCCCCCCCCATTACAACTAACAGTTTAGATTTGTTTCCTTCACTTTTTAAGAAAAAGAGTATTTACAACTAGCCCCACTTCATCCTACCTTGTCTTTTTTTTTGGGAAGCATTGTGAAAATGAATTTTATTCATTATCTTCTATTTGTTTTAGATTTTTCCTAACTTAACTACTGACGAGAAGGTTGTATTAGAGAATTTAATGTCTGATCAATCATTGAGGATTATGAAACCTGATAAAGGGGGTGGCACTGTTATTCAGATGAACATGCCTATACAGGTCAGATTTCCAACATACTACACAACCCAGATAATTATATTACTGTTTCTAACAATGAAATTTTTATTTCATATAAGAAAATTTATTTATTCCTTGAAGACTCTCTTTTGCAGGAGGTTGTAAATGAGGACGTGTATAATTTTCTTTACAGCACTAATCCTTTTATACTTGTGGACTTTGGTATTCCTGAGGTCCACAAGAACATCTCCCCACCCCCCCATGGACTGATAGTAGCAGCTAGAGGGTCTAAAACTTACCCCCTGGCTGTCTTTGTAGACAGTCTATTAAAAAAATGCTTATCCCAGGTTAACCACATTCTGGGGGTCTCTTGGGACTTTCTTTCCAAGATTACTTTGCATTTATTTAAGGACAAATTTGTTTTGTTTTTTTTTTAACAGTGGATGTAACAGATTTATTTACTAGCATCCCTCACCACATTGGTCTTGAGTATTTCAATTCAGCTTTTCTTGATTTGACCTCCTTAGACAATAATTTGATTAATTTTACTACCACTATTATGGAATTTATTTTATTTAGCAATTTTATTTTCTTTGAAGGGGGTAATTCAAGCAAACATGTGGGTTAATTATGGGGGCTGCCTGTGCCCCCATTTATGCTAATTTGGTTATGTACTGGTAGGAAAAGACTTTGGTTTTTAACTCAATTTACATAAATTGCTGGTAGCTATTTCTTCATTATGTGGATGATATATTTATCCTTTGGGTAGCTTCTGATGCACAGATAGATGAGTTCATTGAGTTCCTTCACAATTCTACTTCATTTCTTAGATTTACCCACCATTACCCTTATGACCACATCACTTTCCTTGATGTACATCTGTGGAATGATTATGACCAAAATTGTATTTTATCGAGTATTTATAAGAAACCTATTTTTTTTCAAATCATTGTCTACATTTCACTACTTGTCACCTTTTACATTGTAAGAAAAGTATATTTAAAGGACAATTGGTGCGGGCTGCTAGAATGTGCTGTACATTTGAGATTTTCAAGAAGGAAAGTGAATATATTTATAGCATGTTCTTGGAATGGGGGTCCCCTCATTATTTTTGACACCCATCAGGGAAGACGTCTGAGGAGGTTGGGGGAGCAGATACCTCCCACTATTAGGTTCATCTGTGGTCAATACTGCATCCATTGCCCCACACCGAGCTATGCTTCAGTTAAAAATACTGAGTTTACCAGTGCATTTATTAGGTCTATCAAGGATATTTTAGTCATGAACTGGAATATTTTAAAGGTTAATGAAACAGTTTTTAACATACTGGTGGAAACATCTAAAACTGTTTATAAAACAGGGAGGGATATGAAAGATATTTTTGAAAATGAGGTTTCTTTTCCTCCAAGAACTTTTACAGGCACCAGGAGATGTGGTACCTGCAATCAATGTTCTTATATTTTGGAACAAGAAACTATTGTTCTGGATAATTACTGTAACTGTAAGATCAAACTAGTTTATGGCAACTGTCTCATTAAGGGTATAGTATACATTGCGTGCTACCTCTCTTGTTCCTGTTTTTAAGTAAGGAAAACTGAAAGACAACTTAAGAAAAGAATATACGAACATAACTATGACTTATTGATACAGAACTAAGCTAGTACCCTTTACAAGCATTCTCTCATGTATAAGTTTCCTTAAATTTCAATTTGATACTTTGGAAATAGACCCAAGGAATGAGTATGGGGGCCCTTGGGAATTATTACTAGAGAATTACTCCAGAAAATCAAGTTAAATGCATCAGTCCATTCTAGTATTAATGAACACATCTCTATCACTCCTGCCTAGAAGATTACCCCCGGGAGTCATTAAACTTGCACCATGCGCCGGAGTAGCATCGGCAGACTAGCGCCAAATATGGCTGTCGAGCGATTCAAATAAGAGCTGTTTCCATGTGCATTACCAGCATACACCAGAGCTGTGCAGCTTCCGGCACATGTATGCTAATTACCCCATGTGCAACAGTGTAGCAAGCAAATGAAGGTATATATAGCGATTCATGAAGTTGTGCCAGCGTAGCGTAAGCATGTAGAAATGTAAACCAAAAAAAAAAAACAGTTTACATGCTGTCAAACATAAAATCGGAGCCATAAAAGTGGACCAAACTTATGTGTTATAATGTTAATATATGCCAATGGCTAAATATATAGCCAATGGCATAAAACAACATGCACAACATATAAAAAATAAAATTTAATTTCATGGCCACACCAATGCAAAGTAAAACCACAGTGCATCGGTGTGCAAACGGGATCCTAATGAAAATATATTTAGATGTCATAAAACTGTAATGTAACGCAATTCATGATATCCCCATAATCGTCAATGGCACGCATGCTATACCACAACCATGGCACAAGGGTTGCTAAGGGTCTGCGACAGTGTTCCGTGCGGTAACTAGGAATTAGCAGACAATGCCATGCAAATGAGTCAAGTAAAACTGAATCACAAACGTCCCGCCAGTGTAAGAATGTACCAGATGGCATAGCGTTACAACACCGAGGAGTGGCCTGGAGGTAAACATGACATCAAGAGAGGGGCATGCCACCATATCTGTAAGCACAATGGATCATTGATAATCCATGTTGGGTGTTGCTAAGCAAAGCCGCCGGATAGGGGTGTGGAAGTAACCATAGCTTTGCTAAGCTGAGAGCACACAAGGTAACTGAAAGTTCATGTGAACGTGGATGAAAACACACACGAAACCTGTTAAATGGATGTGCGCGGCATGCACCACAGCTGAAACAGGAAGGATACGGGAAGACAATAAGGAAATGCTGCAGCATGGTAATTGGAGTACAAATAAGTAATTGACACCTAGAAACTTACAGTGGGCCATAGACAACAGCTAACAAGGCTGCTAGCAGCTACCTCCAGAACAGGAAAGGGGAGGTGCTGTACAGCAAAGAAAAGAGAACTGTCACAGCAGAACAAAGCAAACTTGCTGTAGATCAGCTACATAACACATTTCTCAACACAATCCTGGGTTGTGGGAGCACAAAACAAGAAAGGCACAGCTGGATGCATGCCTGACAATGGGAGTTGAATCGGGTTGAAAATAGAAGTAAAGGGCAATAGATGAATCATGGCAGACAAGCGTAAGTCAACACCAAAGGCCCCACAATAGCAGTACCTGCTGTAAAACCAGTAATTAAGATACCCTGCAGCTGGAATAGCACAAACACACCCAATTACACCAGCATCATCCATTGCACAATAGTATAAGATGTGAAAGCCCCACACACATATTTGTGTATTCCCAGACACTCTGCATCATTGGTGTATACAGATGGGGAACTTTTAATATGTATATGTTAGGGGCTGCCATAACTTTGATTCACCAGCATGTGTTGGAGACTGATGATGGTGTGAAGGATGATGCTGACAACCATCTTAGGCACAGGAGGAGGAGACAAGTGTTTCAACCCAGGGTAACCTACCAGGGGCTACATGATCTGGAGATAGTAGACCGTTACAGGGTGGACAGGGACATCATACAGCAACTTGTTGAGCTGTGTCGGTCATGCCTCAGAGCCAGAAGTAACAGAGGGGAACCCATCCCACTGGACACAAAGGTATGTGTAAGCTTGAGAATATTAGCCACAGGTACCTTCCAAAGGCCAACTGGGGATATCATGGGGATCTCACAGGCATCAGCATCCAGGGTACTCCACCAGTTCCTGGATGCCAAGTTACCACATGCCAATGAGCACATACACTTCCCCCAAATGCAGGAAGAGTTGGCCAGCAATTTGCATCTCTTCCACCATGTGGCAGACTACCTGGAGGTACTGGGTGCAATAGACTGCATGCACATACACATCAAGTCACTACTCAGTGAGTAGGGTAGGCACTACATAAACCACAAGGGATTCCACTCCATCAACTGCCAGGGCATGTGCAATGCTCAGGGTATTATCATGGATGTGTGTGCTGGCAGTCCTGGAAGCTATCACGACTCCCACATCTGGCGTGCCTCACAGCTGCATCAGGTATTTGCCGGGGGGACATCCCATAAGGCCACCTGATTGGGGATGCTGGCTATGCACTGGAACCGTGGATGATGACACCCATCAGAAATGCACACACAGCCATGCAAGAATGCCATAATGAGGCACACGCAGAAATCAGAATCATCATAGAGCACGTGTTTGGGATGCTGAAATCATGATTCAGTTGCTTGGACATATCTGGTGGAGCCTTGCAGTACTCTCCAGGAAAGTGTGCCCACATCTTCATAGTATGTGCCATGTTGCACATTATGATTCTGTGGAAACAGCTACAGCAGGGACAGAATGGTGAAGGCCCTCACAGCCCACCACCATTGCCAAGGGACCCGCAGGCACAGGGGGTGCAGACCACGAACACCCTTTGCTAGCCCCAGTAGGCAGATGGAGGCATGCCCAGTATGCTCATGCCTTGGCAAAGAGGAAACATATAGCACACACACTGACAGTGTAGGCACTCATGGACTGACACCCTTCCCACCTGCACATACAGCAAACATGGATGGCACACACACACGACCACCTGTAAATTGTCATGTATAGGTGGTCTACTGTGTGCATCCTACATAGGTAGCCCTCAACAATTGTACACACAACCACCATTGGTACAAGTTAAGTCAATACCTGAACAGTATATTAAGCTATCAGCATGTATCCATACTGTATGTACAGGTTCATAGATACATAGGTAGGTACATGCCCAACCGCTGAGGCCACTCATAAGTATAGGCAAAATGTGTCTGCTGTCGCCACCCCATTGATCAACTAACTGTCCCTCTGTGGAGCAGAGCCACTTGCGGGATCCCTGGGGTGTAGCTACTGTTCACCACCCACTCTGCAAGGATTCCCCAGAGTGTTAGTGAGGGGTTTTGTATAATGTAATCAGTGATGTGTTTCCAAATAATGGGGAGTATCCCTGACAGGAATCTTCACAGATGTATACATGTTACATAGTATACCTTAAACACAGCTTGCGTATATAGGTAGTTCTCCACAGAATAATAAACATGTGGAACACACAACAGCCGAAATGTGTATTGATCATCCTTGCACTACCAGTGCCTCCTATGAGAGGTAAGATATCACTACCAGGATTTGAACACGCAACCGTGGTACACATTCATCACAATAACATACCACTAAGCTACCTGAGATGTACCAATGGCAGTCGTGTATACTGACAGGATAAAACACAAAAGGTAGGAATGTGTTGAAATAGATCAAACCGGCATGTACACAATGAAAGGTGTATGTTTTATATATATATATATATATATATATATATATATATATATATATATATATATATCTAGATATATATGTATACACATCATCATGTATACAGAGAGAGAGAGAGAAAGAGGGAGAGAGAGAGAGAGAGAGAGATGTCGATATATGGGTATATACATAGATATGTAGATATATAGATAAATTAACAACATCTACATAACCATGGATGTACATATAAATTGGACACCTACCACATACCGACTGCTTTACATACCAACACACATAATCCCGAGGCTTAAGGTCCGAAAGAACACAGTACTGAAACACCAGATGCACAAGATGTAATCTCACGATGTTAATGGACAGTTAGTCAGTGCTTCTGGTGTTGCGGTTTGGGTAGGTTACTGTGTGTACGTGTGTTTCTTAGGGCTGTAGTGTGTATAAGTGTGTGTTCTGTGTGTGGTGTGTGTTGTTGGGGGACTGTAATGTGCGGTTGTGTGTTAGCTTTGTGCGTCTGTTTGCATGACCTAGGATATGGAATATTAAAGTAGGGGGTGGTGTGTGGGGCGCAAACACCTACATAGGATGTGTAGGGGGGGCTTGGCCACCTGCTCATACACAGTGTAGGATGGTTTGTTTGGATGTGTTGGGTAGCAGTGTGTCTGTGTGTGCATGTGTGTGTTCCATGTTTGTGTTACCTTCGCAAGTTACTGTCGATGTCGGTAATGTGGGGGGGTATAGGAGTCTGTTCCCGGGACTGTGTACATCGGAATACTGTGTATTCGGGATTCCATAGGTCTCCCATATACAGCGGTTGACATGTTCACATATGTGTATAACATAGACCATAGCAATCACACATTCTGCCACTACCAACCATTATGAACAAAGGATATGGAGAGTGTATGCCTTTACACCATTACAAATATGTGCTATGTACATGAGCCAATGATAGTGTTATGACCTGTTCCACTTTGCGAGGGGCACTCCCTCTTTGGGCGGTTGTGTCCTGACCAAATATATTAAACGTGGCAAATGTCCTGGGATTGTAGGACATAATTATGTCCCATATGTACTGTAATAGTTGCATACAATAGTTATTTCTGTATCTAAAGTACTTACATGGTACAGGAAACAGGATAAGCTACTAAACTGCTACAAGAATAAGCTTATAATTAGGCAAGAAAGGAAAGTTCTATCCCTTGTACTGACCGTGGGTTTGCTTCAGCCTGTAAAATCAGATGTGTTTCCCGAAAAGGACCCACTATGGACATATGAAAAGGTGGCAACCCTAGCCAAAGAGGGTCAGTCACCAACACAACTATGATGACTGCAAATACCTATAACAGAAATACACAGCTATCATGTAGCAACACTTTATTACATTCAGATGTATTACCGAAGGGATTCAAGGACTAACATCACCTGCATGCTATATAGGAACCACATAACAGTGCCTTAATGAATCAGCCTGCAAATACCATTCCATTAGTCCACAAAAGGATAGGTGTTCAAATAGGGAAGGAACCCTCACGCACATAGTGATTATGTATAAAAGCAGTTCCCACACACCTGCATTTAAGCACACCCAGCAACATCACCCCCACATCCAAATATATTACAATCAAAACTGTAATAACAGCACAAATCATTCACACACTGTACGAAATCTGCAGAAGCCTTAACATACCTTGTCAGAGACACACTAACATGGCCCTAAGTGAAATAGTGGCTGTTATACAATGGAACAGCTGCTGATGTAATAGGGTTTGTTTGCACTAATCCCGTTGCAGAGGGTTATGTGTACACCAGGATGTGTTAGCAATTAGTGAGTAACAGCACAGTATGCTACACTTGTACACCAAATCAAGGATATCTGGTGAACACACTGTATACCACATAACAGTTCATGCATAGCCATACGGCCTTGAGATGGCCAAATATCCTTGCCAGACTTAAACATCTGCAGAAGTATCAGGTACAAATAAACCCTGCATAAGTAGCACTGTTCCAAAATATAACAGCTGTACTCACATGCAGAACTAAGTCGTCTAGCCATTACACACATTCCACGGGAGTCATGAAGCTAATATATCTCTGGGTGTCCACATATAGCTGTTGAAATATATCGCTATAACACATCTAGGCCATCTCCCTTGAAAGTAAGGCAAAAGGACAATGCCCAAAAGGAGTACTCACTTATACACCACTGTTGTCATGGTATTGGCTAATGGAGTAGCTGCACAGCTGATGTGCATCCAATTAACTACTTTGGAACAGCAACTGGTGGACAGGATACCACATGTTACTGATATGTAACTAGAAAAGGATGTTATCACACATTCAAACCAACTGTATATACCAGCGGAACATTACAAATAACATTGAAACACAAACCAAAAAGGATTGAATCAACTGTTAACAATATGTGGGGTTACTAATAAGGTATGTAGAACAGTCAGTATGTCTGTGTATGTAATACTATTCTGTATTCCATATAGTGGAAACAGTTATATTGTAGTGATGTATTGTTGAGCATAGTCACGCTTGTAGTATTTGTGTGTACTGCTGTAAGTCACAAGGCAAACACCACATACACCACAAGGGATGCTATATAAGGGCTTTGAACAGAAATACGACTCACCAGCCGACGTCAGTGGCAGGGTTGGTCCAACAAGTATGTGCTATAACAGGGGATAGTATATGTTGATATATTGTAACTGTAGCCATATGTATGGGTGTAATACAGAGAATAACATGTGGAAGGTTGGGCCACTGTGCAAGTATGTTTTGCATTGTGGGATATTGTGCCTATAACTGTGTAATGTACAGTATTGTAGGCAAATATGTATTACAAGCTTCATAGCATTACTGCAATGGTAGGCAAACATTAATTATGTCAATTGGCATTTACAATACACAATAACTGGATACATATGTCTTTTAGTGAGCCGAAAGTTTATCAGCATAATACCAAAGTTAAATGGAAGAGCTATTTAACTATCCATGCACATAAGACATGTAATATGTGCAAAGGTAGGTACTAGGCTGTCTTACCAAGGGTACCTGTAAGCCTAGCTAGCGTGTGTTGTCTTTCGCCACCCCCATAGGTTGGTTCCCTGTGCCTCTGAATGACAGAACCAATTGTGCCTCTGTCCAGCAGAGCCACTGCAGTAATCCCCGGGTACATGTCTGTCTCCCATCCATATATCAAGGTTTCCCTTGAAGAGTGCTCATGAGGGGCCCTGCCTGATTTACACTGAATCACATTCCAAAGCACAGGGAGTGTCCAGGTCAGGAATATATCCGTTCAGCACATCCTACTCATCATTGTGATTAGGTGTATATCCCTAGAGCACAAGAGGTTGTAGTAATTGGTTGGTTTGGACCATTTCTAGCTCTTTTGAAGCTCCCTGTTTAAAATCCGCCTCTGAGCATTTTTTTCTGGCTATACTACTCAGAAACAGCACCTTGTGGTCCTGCAGAATGGTCCTAGCAGCAGAGAACTGAGAAAAGCGACTACTTTCCTGATTTAAGTATTTTTGCTGTTTTTTACCTAAAATACCTTCTCTTGCTTACTTTGAACAAGCTTAAACTGTTTTTTTAACTGTTTGTTGCATTATATATTATCTGCACTTAAAGTTGCATTTGTTCGAAAATTGGTCGAAAGTTTGTTTATTTGTTTGTTAAATTTAACTGTTGAGGCTGCCCACTAAAGTGTGCTAGCCTGTGTAACTGATTTATCACTATTTCCTGCATTTCTGTGTGCTTTCTATCTCAAAAACAAAAAAAAAAAAAAAATATCCTTGTTTTCCCGCCTCTCCTCGACTAGTTTAGACCAGTATACAGGCTTTGCTGTATTCTGTGCTGTGGTGTAGTTCCTGTGTTGTCCATTGCCTTACTTGGATAGAAGGAAGTTTCTTTGCTCACCAGTGGGAGTGGGGAGCCTTGAGCAGCCTATCTGTCCCTGAAGGAGTGACCTCAGCACAAGAGCTTGTAGTAATTCGTTGTTTTGGACCATTTCTAGCTCTTTTGAAGTTCCCTGTTTAAAATACGCGTTTGCGCGGCTTTGCGTGATTGTGTGCATAGCGCAGCGCTGGTTAAACAAGGTTAAACTTTGTGTGGCTCCGCCAAGTCTGCTCTTCAAATTTTCCCTTAAGAAAGCTCTACTCTTATAAAAATCAGTCTACTCGCTTTATTATAAGCCTAGCACTTGTTCTCAAAACCCCTCTTCTAAGTAAGCACTCTCAAACTAAAGTAAGCACTACATCCACCTACCACCCCTGTGAGTACCCACTTCCCTTAAAGGCACAGCACTCCCTTATAATATTCTAGCATGTTGAGTGGTAGATTACTAGCATCCTCTCCTGTTCAGTTGGTTAATCTGGGAATCTTGAGACAATGCTACAATTGTTTCATGTACACAGACAACCCTCTCCTCCTCCCAACAAACACAAATACATGTGAGAGATGCAACTATATAGCCAAACTGGAGGCTGAAATCTCTCAACTCAGGACTGGCAAGACCAGACAGGAGGAGAAGGTGACCACACACACAGCAAACCCAGTCCCACATAGACCTACCACAACTGCAAACCAAGCACATAATAACACAAAGACATACTCGGAGGCTCAAACAAAAAACTTACCAAAACAACAGAGGCTCCCAAAGCAGACACCCAAAAATCCACCACCTCAAAACATAACACATGCAACACATACTTCAAAAAAATCAGTGTGTCAAACAATCACAGCCCTTAAGGCCAAACACCATGCCTGATACACTAGTAACAGATGACTCTATAGTCAGACACACTGACGTTCCGCTTACCAGGCTGAACAAAGAGAGGGCAATGGTGAGCTACCTATCAGGAGCTAGGATCCGCCACATAACACACCCACTCAGGTCACTCCAAAGCAAGTACAAATATGACTCCGTCATTGTCCATGCCGGCATGAATGACCTGAGATGTACCTCCCTGGACTACATAAAAAGAGACATAGAGGAGCTTTCTGATTATGTAGCCCAGGCTGGTATGACCCTGACCCTGAGCAGCATCTTGCCCTCACCAAGAATGATGCCACAATACAAAGACAAGATTATCAGCTTTAATAATTGGCTCAATTACTGGTGTCATTCTAGAGGGATCCAATGTCTGTCTGTTTGGGATGACATGCTGGACAAGCCACGCTGCTTCGCAAGGGACGGCTTGCACCTGTCACCACTGGGCTTCCGGATATTGGCTAAGGCTCTTGCCACCCCCATAATGCCTTTTTTAGGCAAGGCTCAAAAGACAAACCCACCTCCTTAGAAAACAAAAATGGAAAAAAATTAAGGGTAATGCTGCTCAACACCAGAAGTCTAAATCTCAAGATGCAGGCTCTCGAAGCACTCCTCAGTATGGAGAACATCGATGTCTGTGCAGTAACTGAAACCTGGTTCAAGGCTCCTGAGAGCACCCCACCGCTACCAGGCTATACCTCATATCATGCTTTTCGGCCCCAAAACTCAGGCCATACCAAAAAGGGAGGGAGAGTGTCCATATTCATCAAGGACACCCACACCTCCAGGTTAATGGCAACACATGAAGCATCAGAGACCATCCAGGTGCAACTAACTGTAGTCAAAACTGCTATACAACTGGTAGCATGTTACAGACCACCCTTCCAATCTCAGGAACCCCATTCAGCCTTCCTGAAGACATTGGAGGATATGAATGTCTCACCAAACACCATCATATTGGGAGACTTCAACTACCCTAACATAGACTGGGTGCATTATTCTAGCCCTAACACCCTAGCCCAAAGGTTCCTGGAATTCATAAATTCAAATGCAATGGAACAGCTAGTCACCTCTCCCACAAGGGGAGATAATATACTAGATCTGATCATCACAAACATGGGGACAAAGTGCTCCACACTGAAAGTATACCCCTCACTAGTGAGATCTGACCACAAACTAATCACCCTGGATATACATATCCCACCTCCACCCCCAACATAAAAGACTACAGTGAAAAACTTCTCAAAAGCCAACTTTACACTTCTTAAGACTGAGATGGTATCCTTTAAGCCCACTGGGCCAGTGGAAACCACATCCCACAATGCTGAATCCTTCACAAATGCTTTCTATGGACATCTCCAAGAATGCATGGATCATGCAATCCCAAATAAAATCAAGACCCTCTCCACCAAGGACAGGCGTCCTGTCTGGTGGACCCCAGCCATAAACAAATTGTATAACAAAAGAAGGAAGCTACTGCACGACAGAGCAAAATCCCATAAAGAGAAGGCATCTCTGATCAGCACTAGTAGAAAGCTACGTTCTCTCATGAAAACATCCAAGGCCAACTTTGAGAGAAAAATCGCTATGGACACTAAAGATAACCACAAGGCCTTCTTCCGATATGTTAGAAACCTGGGTGGAAACCCTCAGATATGCTCAGAGTTAGTTCACAATGACAAAAAATACACTGAACCCACAGATATTGCCAACATTCTGGCAGACAGGTTCAGTGCAAATTTCTCCCCTCCCTCACCCCCAAAAGAAGAAATAATTATCCCAGCTGAATGTAACCTCCCTGTCATCTCAGATGTCCAGGTGAGAACCGCCCTCAGCAAAGCTAAAAACAGCATCAATGGGACCTGACGGTATCCCGGGTTGCGTGCTATGTGAACTCCAAGAGGAGCTAAACCCGCACATAAAAATGCTATTTAATCTTAGCCTTACTACAGGATATGTACCTGAACATTGGCGCACAGCAACAGTGGTCCCACTCCACAAAGGAGGCACCTCTGCAGACCCTGGTAACTACCGCCCCATAAGCTTAACCAGCCTGGTCAGCAAAGCTATGGAAAGAATTATTATGGAACTCATAAACAGAGACATTGGGGACCTACAGACACTTGATCCCACCCAGTTCGGCTTTGCAAAGGGCAGATCCTGCCTTTTGAACTTGGTTGACTTTTTTGAAACAGTCACTAGAGCCATTGATGAGGACAAAGCAGTCCATACAGCCTACCTGGACTTGGCTAAAGCCTTCGACACAATACCCAACTCAGGCATCATAGACAAGCTCAACAGCTTAAATGTAAATCAATATGTCACAAGATGGGTTGTAAACTGGCTAAAGGATAGAACCCATAAATTCAAAATCGCTGGATCCATGTCAGACTCAAAGCCAGTCACAAGTGATGTCCCACAGGGCTCTGTCCTGGGACCCCTCTTGTTCGGCATTTATTTCTCAGATGTGAAAGCAAACATGAGAGGGTTGTGGCTGACAAAGTTCGCAGATGACTGCAAGCTAGGCGCCATAGTTGATACACCAGCTGACACATACATCCTACAGAAAGGCCTCACTGAAACGGACAACTGGTGCCGGAGTCATGGCCTTAAACTAAATGCCAAAAAATGTATAGTCATCCCCTTTGGGAAAAACAAAGTACCCACAAATTATCACATAGACAGTAACCCACTGAGTACAGAAAACGTAATCAGAGATCTGGGGACCCAAGTCGATAGTGACCTCTCATTTGACACCCACATTGCCAAATTGGTTAGAAAGACTTTCTACCTTGCCCACCTTATCATGAAAGGATTCACATTCAGATCAAAGGAGGTCATTGTACCTCTATACTCCTCCCTTATCAGGCCCATGATTGAGTACAATGCCCCATTTGGTATGTACCTCACCCGGCACTTGCAACAGCTGGAGAGACCCAAAAGTACCTCACCAAGAGGATCAATGGTCTCCAATGTATGTCATATGCTGCCAGACTAAAGAAACTCCAGCTCTATTCAGTAGCATACCACCTACTCAGAGGTGATCTGTGCCTGACGTACAAGACCATGTCCAATCAGGAACTGATGGACATGCTCCACCTCAAAGAATCCAAATCCATCAGAGCCATGAGAGCTAAAGATTTAAACCTCAGCACAAATATGAATAGGACATGCTGGAGGGACAGATTCATAACTCAGAGGCTTCCCATACTCTGGAACAGAATCCCAGTTCATGTTAGGCAGAGCCCCTCACTGACTCTCTTCAAGAGAAATCTTGACGAGTGGATGGGAGATCGTAGGTTTACCCCGGGGGGTCATCTCTGTGTCACTACTAGACAGAGGCACAGTAAACTAATTCTATTATGTAAATGGGTCTTCACTGTGTCACTACTAGACAGAGGCACAGTATTCTAAATCTATTCAGTACACTTTTGTACCATTACATGGGGTGGCAAAAGCCACATCACTATGGCTAGGCTTATAAATGCCCCAGGGCAGATAGCCTAGTACTAAACTTTGAAACTATGAAACTATGAAATTATGTGGCTCTCAGGGGCTTCTGTTTAGATGGAGCATATCCAGCAATACAGGGCTGGACATGGGCCTTGTATGTCAAGCAAAGATCACCTGTGAGTATGTGGTATGCAACTGAGCACAGCTGGAGTTTCGTAGGTTGGGCTGCATAGGTCATCTGTTTGAGGTCAGTAATCCTCTTGGTGTGGTACTGGTGTGGTCTTCCAAGCTGTTGCAGTTGTCTTGTAAGGTATATCCCAAATGGGTGTTGTATCCTTTAATGGGTCTGATATGACATGTGTAGAGTCACAATGGCCCCTCTGATCTGGATGCGAACCCATTAGAGATTAGGGGGGCCATGTAGAAGGATATTCTAACCACCTTGTCATTATGCGTATCGAAGGAGAGATTGCTATATAGTGGTGTTTCTGGATCCCGTATTACCTTTTTTGTATGTAAGGGACTAGCATCTATGTGGTAGTCCACGGGTAATTAGTTATATCCAAAGGGGAGGACTATGCACTTTTAGGCATTCAGCTTGACGCCATGATATTAACACCAGGTATCCTTCTCAGTGCAACCCTTCCAGAGGGTGTCTGCAACAGCTGGGGAAACAATTATGTCCCCTAGTTTGCAGTCGTCTGCAAACCTTTTCAGCCAAAGCCCTCCTGTGCTTGTCTGTACGTCAGAGTAGTATATACCAAACATGAGGGGTCCTAGGACTGGGCCCTGGGGGACGGCAGTTGTAACTGGTATACAGTCTGACCTAGGGTATGCAACTCCTACTGTGTGTGCTCTGTCCATGAGCCACTTTACAAACCATCACATGATGTAGGGGTTAATGTTCAGGCGGATGGGTATGTTGATAATACCAGAAGGAGGAATGGTGTTGAAAGCCTATGAGAGATCTAGGTAGGCTCTGTGGACCTCCTTACCCTCATCTTATGCCTTGGTAACTGTCTCTAAGATGCCCACCAGGTTTATGAGGCATGGTCTGGCCTTAACAATGCCAAACAGAGAGGGGTCAAAGGTTGGGAGGTACCCACTGTCTCTGTGACAGTGATCCATGATGTGCACCATAGCCTTGCAGACCAGGCTAGTCAGGCCTATAGGGAAATAGGTCCTGTGGTCCATTGTGGTGCCACCTTTGTGGTGTGGGATGACTGTTGCTGTGTGCCATTCAGGCAGCACTATACCCGATGTGAGGCTATTATTGAACGTGGTACATAGGTGAGGAGACAGTACGATCCGAAGTTCGTGTAAAATGCAGCCGGGGATGTTGTCCGGTCCCGTGGATGCTGTGATATAGCCTTCGGAGTGTGCAGCTTTGAGAGGGATCTGCCAGGATGTTGCCAATATCAATTGTTTCTGTAATGTTCGTGCCTTTGTGCTGTAACTCAGAGCAGATTTGGTTGTTGACATCGAGGCTCTGTGGTTGTTGCTAGTATTAGTTGCGTTATAGTTTTTTTAGCTAGCTTTGGAGGATCGTATAAGGGATCTCACATTCTTACTGAGGCTGGCCTGGGATCTCCTCCATGCATGATATTGTACTCTCCTTTGCAACAGTGTCTTCCTCCTGTAGTACAATATTTTTATGGCAGGGGACCACCAGATTGGTTTAGTTAATTATGAGTATAGCATCCTGGTTCTCTTTGGGATAGCAGAAGCCATGCACTCCTGTAAGTGCTTATAGAGTGCATTTGTGTAGGATTCAACAGTTGTAACCGTACTGTCCATCTGCATGGGTGTCATGATGTCCACCATATCTGCCTTAAGAAGCATGTAGTTGGCCTTGTAGACATATTATACTGTGGTTCGCTTAATGGGTGGTAGGTGCGGGATGTGGATATCAACGATGTTCAGCACATGGTCTGATCGGACCAATGAGGAGTTGGCTTCACGTGTGGAGCACCAGTCACTCATGTTGGTAATGACTAGGTCTAGGATATTGTTACCCCTGGTGGATGTGTGGATATGTTGAGTCAGGGCATTGGTGTTTATGAATTCCAGAAACCGTTGAGCTAATGTGTTGGTACACAAATAGTTTTCCCAGTTAATGGTGGGGTAGATACAGTGAGGCTTATGTGATGAGTGTGGTGTTGTGCGACTGTGTACCCTCTCCACATGACAGTCAGGGTCAGGCTTGGTTGGAGATACCTTTACTTCCAGTTTGGCTAGATGAATGCATCTCTCACAGGTTGTAGTGTTAGGTGATAGGCGGAGAGGCTTGTCTGTGTACATGAGGCAATGTGTACATTGCCTCAAGATGTCCAGATTCATCAGATAGACAGGTGAGAACACTGGCAGTTTACTCTTGGACATGCCTGAATATAGAACTACATTCACCTAGATAAGTGAGGAAAGTGAGTACAGCAGCTACATTACTCTATGCAAGTGAGAAAAGTATGTACAAAACCTGTTCACCCTTACCTGTAGGTGATGTGGAAGATTGAGTGCTATAGTAATCATTAGCTTACATACTGTTTACAAGTCCTGAACAAGTGCTTAGCATGAATAAGCAATCCAGATAGGGTCTTGGATAATATAAAAATACAGCCCCCTTCCCCCAACAGGTACACAAGCATATATTCATGTACACCACAGGGCCCCTGTACCCACAACTATGCAGGTACAAGCTGCACTCAGTCTGCATGGGACCTGCCCACATCACAGGTTGTATCATACACATATGACAAAACAAGATGCTCTCCACTTACACAGCATGTAAAACATAGTTCCATGTCAGGTTGTGTACACACTGAATGGTGCATACCAACAGGTATCACAACCCAACAAAGGGGGAGACACCACTGATAATGGGAAGTACTGCACTACTACCCTGCTGAGTCTGGTCTGGAAGGCCATGAACCTTGATCACTTAAGTGATGTCAGCAGTACAGACATAGATGACAGTATGGTTGATGTCACACTGCATATCATAACCTTGCCAGGTCATAGGACATCATCACCCATACTGTGTACCACCTACACTCGGTATACTAGATGTACATTCCTATGTCACAGGAGTGTTTAGCAACAGGACTGCTGGCAGAAACAGCATTACAGCAGGTGCCTGAATAATACATGATCATCACACCAGTGGCAGCTACAGTATGTCAGGGTTAATGAATTATATTCCCCCTCATTGTAATCCATACCTCACAGACAAACAGAAGGCATCTGCCTATTGAAGTATGTGAATGACTATGACCTAGGAGCAATAGCTGACTCGCATTGTCACCCCTATGTTAATAACCCTGTACCCATGAACTACCACCTAGGCAGCGGTCATCATAATGGACACTTGTGTGTGAGGAATGCAGCTGGGCAGTTGTCTTTCCTGTGATAGCTATGTCACCACACCTGTCAGGGAGTCATATTTGGCAACCCTAATAATAATAGGGTGCCATTCATGAATATAGAGATCATTGTCCAGCCATACAGACCACTCAGGTGACCCATATCAGATCACATATTTCCTTTAAGGGGTATTGGCCATATGCAGATGGCCTACACCAGCCTTCCCATTCCCCATCTCCACTATGTAGTATGATGCATACCCTGAATAAATCCATGTCCAACCCAGTGATGTCGGATATGCTACACGTACTTATCCTGATCTTGAACACATACTTCATGGACATCCACCTACCACATGCTGGACAGATCCTTGTCCCATACACTTGACATAGTCCTGCCATACTATACATTCCCATCTGTCAAAGCTGCACATCGCTCCCCTCTCAGACATGGTATGATGACCGCATGGTAATGCATGATATATGTATCATTAACCCTGTAGATCAGTAATGTGGCACTGCTCCACCTGGCCCCACAGACCCGTCTATCGGCTACTGCCAGGTAACCTTTCATCCTAGATGCATACATGGCCCATGGCATATAGCACACTAGTTGACTTTGACTATACATGCCATAGTTGATATCCATCCCTGCAAATACCATCTGGCTAGCCAGTGTCCCATGTGTATCACATGTGCAACATAGGTGATACATGGTAGGATGTTGAATCGCTGTACAGTGCCGTGTAGATGTATATGGCAGAACACATATATGTAAAACCTTATGTGAGCATGTCTGCAGGGTCTGCTAAGACAGTGTAAGTCCTTACATGTGACATATACACTGCTTCAAGGTCGACTGAATTAATGTGGACACATCCAGCCATGTGCTGATAGGTAGGAACACAAGTACAGGCAAACAGACATGCCCACATCAAGACAGCAACCACATGGAGTATGAGCAATGTAATCAGGTGACACACACACACACACACACACACACACACACACACACACACACACACACACACACATATATGGTGATAATATTCACTCAACATTGAGTGTCACATGTGTGTGACACAGACATGTCAGTGTCATGTATGTTTGCAAATACAGCTATTTAAACTGAAGTAATGCAATACACATGTATGTTCAGCTGTAGCTCTGTATGTCTCTGAGGTACTGTGACCTGTCTCCATCATTATGTCTTCCAGGTATGCCACGTGCAAGGCTTCCCCCTTTTACATGCTTGGAGGATGAGACCCTCATCCCATACCTATTCGATAATCATGACATCTTGTTCCACCATGTGCCACAGGATGCACAGCAGCGGGATGCCCTGTGGATGGAACTTCACAGGAAGGTGTGCAGACACTGTACAGACATCATTAGATGGGCGAAACAGCATGCAAATGCAATTTCCAGGGAACAAGGTGCAAAAGGTGGTAGACCACCAACCCAGCCCCCACTCACACATACCGAGGAGCTACTGGTCAACCTGGGGACACCTGCAGATCCACATCCACAAGCCTTAGCTGATATTGTGGAGGTGGGTGTCTCTCAACCACTGAGCCTGGAGTTGCCTGGTAAGTAAGTACTGCACCTATAACAACTATATTCCATATAGCTGCATGTGTCACTGTACAATATGTAATGTAACATCATATGCAAGGCATGTATACACACATGCCACATACTATAGTATGCTACTCTGTGTATGCACACATGTGCATACACCATAGTATAGTCTAATGCACTGGTGTATGTGTTATGCACATTGCTCCCTGTAGCGTTTATAAAGGGGTGGGTTATGCTCATGCTGCTGTGTTACTCCTATTTAGGTACCTCTGGCATTCCGCGGTGACAGCAGCCCATTGCAGGTGAGAGTGTTATTATTTATCAGGAACCGTAATGCACAAATCTATCTGCCATGTGGCCATTCACAACATGTACACATAATGTATGGTCCTGTCACTATATACATGTCGGACTTGCAATGCATCACAATGACTATCCATGTGCCACACTTTCAAACTATGTGAATCATCTCAGCAACATGAATCCTCACAAACATTATTGCCAGATGTGTTGACAGCTGTGCATACAATGGTGGAGGTGCTCTTCACTTTAGGAATGTACCACAGATCTGATCTACACATGTGGTGAATACAAACAGTACTACACAGTGAGCTGGAGTATAGTCAGCACACAGGTTTCACCTGTGTGGATCATAGCCCTTTTATGAATGTCACACAATGTGATGTGCTATCTTGACATGTCCATGACATCTATTGGCCTGGCTGCTACACTGCCTACCTAACCTGAAAACATATCTCACATACCACCCTTTATCTGCATAACCCTGTTGTCAGTGGAGCATATATATCATATGAGACAACACAGATTTGTGAAATAGATGCCCATCACTATAATTTGGACAACACATGTACACACATGGCCATGGAGGATGGCCAGAGACGTGGAGCAACACACACAGTAGAAGTGTTGTGCTTGTGTGTACACCCTGTCGTACAATGACTATACATGGTTCGGCCATGGCCTTTGTATAATGGTCATAATGTAGATGTGGAACACTAGACATCCTACAGGCCTGTGCACATCTTGTGTAGGCGTAACATCAATCCACCACATAGGATGTGTTGAACATCTTGAGGGTGTTGCAACATGACAGCAGTTACCTGTACAGCATCCACATCAGGCCACAGATGCAGTACATTCCCATTGCTGGTGATGGACATAAATGCCATACTAGCTCCTCGTGTGTGTCGTACACAGATGTCATGTGGGACATGGTGTACCGACGTGTTTGCCATGTCTGCCCATAGTTGCCAGGCTGTAGCAATATGGTTACAGATGTGCTGGGGTGTCATTTGTATACCCATCAGTGACCTGTGTCACAACTTCCACATCATAGTTTAGTGTGTATACACCTCAGTGATGTGGGTCACATTTCACAGTATATATATATATATTGTATCTGAACACAGTCATGGCTATGAACCCTGTGTGTAACTCACACTGTATAACACTAGAGACTCCTCATGATTCTCTGCAATGGCCATGCACATCAGCTAAATTTGCAGTATATCTGTAGGGTGGACAGACAACACTGAATTGGTACACCATTGCCCCACTGTATATTCGACAGGACACCATTGTGTTAAACATGTATGCATGTCATTGCACACATCAGCAGATCACATGCCATACTACATGTGATTATCAAGGTCATATGCCACACATCAGGCAGGTGTACTGTTAACCTGTGCTGGTCCACATGGTGTAACACAGGGATGTATGCTAACCACTACTATGATTGTGCAATTTGCATGCTGTCTGCTATCACTCATGCATGCTGTTGTGTGCAACCTAGGGATGTATGATAACTACCACTATTATTGTCTGTGCTGCATGCTGTCTGCCATATCACATGCATAATGCATGCCTTCTGTCATATCACATGCATGTGTGTATCTATTGTACAGATTGTAATGTACAGTTCTTGTCTGCCCTCACAGGTGATGTAGGTGCATTGCCCTCCTGCAGTACATCTGATGTTAGTGTCCCCACAGACTCTAGCAGTGATGATGAATGTATGATTGGGTCACAGGCAGAGTTATCAGGGGCTGAAACTGTGCCATTGGTTGCCATTCCATCTATATCCAGCTCATACCTGCACACAGATCCCATACCTGCACATACCCCATCACCAGTGGCCATAGAGGAAGGACAGTTGATGCGTGGTAGGTTGAAACAGGAAAGTGTGGGGGCTATGGAAGGTGTGCCTGCACACCATGGTGTCAGCCAAACTACTGGTGGTGTCCCACACAGGCACGTGGCCAGTGCTGCTCATAGGAGGACCTCTGGCCAACATGCTCCTGGCTGACAGAGCACAGCAGCTGGTTTCACCAGACACATGTTTCAGGCTGTAATGGAGGCTTAGACACATGCTGAACAGTGCAACAGAGAAGATCAGAGGCTACAGAGGGCAGCTGTCTGTTCTTTAAACAACAGCATCCAGGCAATGGTAAATGCTCAACAGCAGATTGCTGATTCTTTGGATAGATGGTTGGGTGACATGGTTGGAGTCCTTGACCATGACATGACAATCAGTGAGTGTGAGCTGTCTGTGTTGGAACATCTGGTAGGAGTGAAGCATCAGGCACATGGACGTAGGCCTGCTACATCACCTGCGTCAGGTCTATGTGTACGAGCTACCTCACATGCCTGCTCTCATAGTGGCGGTAGCAGCAGCAGTGCATCTATTGCTGTGCTGTCCACACCATGACACAGAAGGCCATGTGCACGTGGCCCAGGATGGTCCCAACAGGGACATGGTTCCAGTGGACTAGTGATATCAGACAGTACCCAAGCTGCACCTCTGTCTGGTAGTGCCCATGCAACCCTGGCAGGCACAGCTCATATGTCCATGTTCGGACACCGTGAACTGTAAAACCTCACCTGTACAGTCTGCAGCTGTCAATAATACCCCATGTGTAGGCCAGACAAATGGGAGAACTGTGTGCAGACATACATGCACACACTGGACACATATGTAGGGCACTGCAATACACACATGCATAACATCCACACACGCCCAATTAGATCTAAGGCCCAAATACACACACATGATATCATCCAATGGTGCAACCTAGGCCTCTGGCAAACATTACCACCCTGTGCATATGATGATGCCTGTGCCGCATCCCTGATATCCACATCATCGGTACAGGAACATGCTCATATGGTCTGATGCACAGGGTGAACAGACTAGAATGAAGTATAGCTTACAAATGTTGAGGACTGTTGCCAGTCAGCAGATATACCATGTAGTACAGGTGTACAATACTGTGAACAGTATGTGTCTTGTGTAACAACAGTAAATGCATGTTGGTCATGTTGTTCTGCTGTCCTTCTTCAGGTATAATTGCACGTGCTGGTGGATGTCAGTGTTTGCAGTTATGTGTCCCATATGTCAATGTGGATTACTCACAGGTATGTATGAATATACCAGCATGCACCATGTAGCTGCCACATACCAATGAGAATGTCCCACGTTACAAACACGTCTACCATTCCAAGAGCATGATAGCTGTGTATCAAGCTACTGTGGCCACAGACGTGACATCCATAAAGGGTGACATCACAAGTACAGTTACATGGAGTGGTGAGGTAAGAGAGTTGTCTAGCTGATTCCAAGCATAGAGGCCAGTGGGAAGTGTGATGCCTCAATGGGAATCAGTAATACACATTCCCATGACAGGATGCCAACACACAACTGCACCTACACACTCAGATATTGACACATGTATTCAGTGACACTAACACACACACACTTGGCTTCACTGACACAGTAACACACACTCCTACACAGTTGCTACTGGTGTGATGAGGACCCCTGCCTATGTGCAAATCATCATTACAGTACTGTGCACCTATATGACGTGCCACAGAAAATACACATGTACAGGTAGTCAATAGGGCCTAAGATCGGGGACATCAACACGGATTGTTGAATGCATCACCTCATCACCTGAATGGTGGGAGGGGTCCTATCAGTTCAGTGTGGTAACATACATCCTCACCCCAGGGACCAGTCAGCCCTACATACACACACTGTGGCATTCAGTATTGAATACACCTATGTCATGCACAGATACCTCACATGTGTGAGATACACACCCCTGCCTATGTCCTGCTTTATACATTGCAGTCTGTACAGATGTGTACACTAGTGTACAGGAGAGTGAGTAACAATTGAGATGTATTCCCCACAATACGTGACAAATATGGACACACACGCAACCACACATGCCAGTACTGTGAATCTCAAACCTGCCTAGCTCATGTTATGCATGTCAGACATACAGCAGTATTGCACACATTACAAACTGTACTGAGGCTTCCTCTGCCAATAGTGCTGATATATGCACCAGGGACGTCATATCTTTTAACAGGTGTGAAGTCATTTACCTTCGCTATCACCCTGACTGCTGTCTAAGTTGTGTGTTATGTCCTTCAATTAATGAAACCATTGCTTATCAGTTCCCCATGGTATTATAGGACCTCTTGTGACACACCTGTGAGCTGCCCACAGCAAACATCCTTCTGCAAAGATGCCTCGCCACTTAGTTATTTCAACACATCTCTCCATACCTGTGGTACATCTTTCTGTACATTCAGCATATCACCATATACAGTTGGCAATGCTGTGGCTGCATTGCAGCTGCATGATGTACTAGGAAACACGCCACCTGCATATATCAGCAACTGCACATGCATGTTATCTGAATGCACAACACTATGTGTACAGGTGTGTAGGTCCTACAATCCTGACATTTGTTCATGTTTGTAGGCATTGCAATTGGCAGATATGTGTAATAACATACATGACACATGGACTGTTGTATAATATGATGGATGACCAGTACAGAGGGGATGTTACCTCTGTCAACATTGATATCACACCTTATGTACTGTTAGCATTCAGCAGCCATGGACCTACATTCCATGTCCATGTGTGTAATGGCTGTTGTCACCTGTTTGCACAAAGGACTACAACAGCTATGCTATTTACAGGTATGTTGTGTGTGTGACATGTACATACCCAGAGCAGGTACATGTATATCATATCCATACATGAGGGTGTGTACTGGTGTAAAGCAACAGACATCTGCTAATGGTGGACAGTACTGAGGGCCCTTGGTATGTGTACAGCTGACCTGGTCACAGACAGTGGTATCATTGCATTGCATAAGACATGTGTGTGTGTGTGTGTGTCTCCCCATTTGCCTGAGGACTGAGTAATACCTTTATACTGCTCACACTCCATACATTTCTTATACCCACAGTTAGCAAGGCCAATGATGTCACTCATCTACAAATACACCTCTGGGAGTGCTGTGTCCCAGTAATCTCAGTAGTGCATTCTGTAACTGCGTAATGCTGTAGTGTAATAAAGTAGTTAGGTCGGTGTTCTAGTCCCTCACTTGCCGTGTGTGTGTGTGTGTGTGTGTGTGTGTGTGTGTGTGTGTGTGTGTGTGTGTGTGTGTGTGTCTCCCCATTTGCCTGAGGACTGAGTAATACCTTTATGCTGCTCACACTCCATACATTTCCTGTACCCACCATTAGCAAGGCCGATGATGTCACCCATCAACAAATACACCTCTGAGAATGCTGTGTTCCAGTAATCTCAGTAGAGCATTCTGTAACTGCGTAATGCTGTAGTGTAGTAAAGTAGTTAGGTTGGTGTTCTAATCCCAGACATGCCAAGTGTGTGTTTGTGTGTGTGTGTCTGCCTGCATGAGACAAGTACAGTGCTTTGTAATATTCGCTGTAGCGTATGCCCTAAATGCATGTTGCTGCAGTGTGATACGGTAGGGGTTTGTATACAGGACATGGCAAGTGTGTGTTTGTCTGTCAGAGCCTGTGTAGAGGTGGCTGTGATTGTCTTACCATTGGACATGTTTGGCAGCGGGTTTTGTAGTTTTCCTATATAGAATCCGTCTTATGACACATTGGCCACCTCACGAGGAGTACAGCTGTCAGTCAGCCATGGCACTGAGTTGAAAAACCATACCCATACATCTGGCAAAAGGGCTGGTGAACTAAGTATGCAGCCCTACTAGTACCTGGTATATGTCCCACACCCATGTGCCATGCACATACAACCTTGCCTAGGATATCCCACTATGTTGCTAGTAGCATGCACATTGAGGACAGATAATAGGTATGGTGTGACCGCAGTGGCCTGCAAAGGACATGGCACCCTGTACAGTGGTACAAATGGCACATATATGCGGACATTGTGCCTTCACTATGTTCCACACTGAATGGCGGCAACATATGTGGTGCCATAATATGTAACCCACTAAGGCCAGACAATGCTGTACACGTGTGCCCTGCATGGAGCCATGCCACTGACACCATGGAAGACCTGTCCATTCCATACATGCAGGCAGGTGCAGGGCAAACCTGCTCACTGTAAGCAGGTTTTGCCACAACAGGCCAGTATTGGCATATCAGGGTATATATGTATATCTATTTACATTAATATATATAGACATATCTGCATATGTATTCATGCATGTATATTCATATCTTGCTGTTATATGTATGTATATATATATATATATATATATATATATATATATATATATATATATATATATATATATATGATTATATATATGCACATCAGTGTCAATACATTCCCCGCTCATACGCACTTACACATGCGTAATGATGTTTATAAGCTTCATCAGCATACTAGTGCCTTATTCATTATAACACCGACACACTCCATTCATCTTGTAATCGGTATGTCGCATGTTATACAGCAGACAGATGTCGCTGTATGTTCATGTACAGATTTCCGATCGTAATTGGAATTTGATAGTGTGATTTGTCCCGTCCCTCTTCTGCACAGCCTATTATTCCATGTACTGTCGATGTTTGTATGGGCACATTCCTATTATTTATGTCAGCAAATGGAATGCATGTGTTACAGAATTTGTATGCCAACATATATTGTTGTCTGCATGTGAGTATGCATATATACCTATTACGACCTAGCTGACCTCCACGGGGTGGTCCATTAGAACCAGCCCATCCAACCCTGCCACGCCTGGATCCATAATTGCATATCCATAGTTCCTCCACCCCACCCGAGTTAAATTTACAGGTGTAACATGCATTATCCACTTCTTATCGCAGCCATGACACACCTTTACACATTTCCCTCTCCAGAGCTTTTGGGGCTAACACACATTCTGTCCCACCTCGTGTATTCACAGGGTCTCCCGCCATGTATATTTGCACATACATGCCTTTCCTGGTGTTATGGAATACAGCCATTTGCACTTTCCAATTTTTGGAGGTCCCAGCATGGGACTACATTCCACCTGTGTGTAAAGTAGACCTAGCCTTTCAACGATGTTACTCCCAGTGATAATACCCTGTCTGTGGTGTGAGTAGCGGTGCTCTGCTCACTCCTGGGCAGCTTTTTATGACATACGCTGAAAGCACTTTACAATACCAACATTTCTCTTGATTCCCTTCACATCCCTTGTGTATGCTTTACTGTTACAACGTCCATTCTTATATATATATATATATATATATATATATATATATATATATATATATATTTTCTCATGTATGTAGATATATATCTATACACCCACATATGTGTGTGTGTGTGTGTGTGTGTGTATGTTTGTATATATATATATATATATATATATATATATATATATATATATATATATATATATATATATATATATATATTACATCTGTACATACAAACATACATTTCCTATGCTGGGAGCCACTTACACCCGCGCAGGCGCACTTGCCTATGCTTACTGTGCGTTACATATGTTTACTGTCACTTATTTTTGCTTATTTGTGCCTTATACATTATGACAATACCACTTTGATTGAAAGGAACTGGTTAATAGTCCCATGCGTTAGACACATTCACCTTTATATGTTTAAATGTCAGCTTTACAGCAGTGCAACATTAATTCCACAAGGAAAATGATATGTGCTATTGTCAACCTTGAACTGTGAATGCCTTTTCATTAGGCGGATGCTCTAACCACTACACTATTGGTATTCTGCCTCATTTATATGTATACCCATGGTGCATATTTACCCAAACACATGCCTCATCACTTCACTTACACAGCAGGCATCCATTTACCTGTTGGGAAAAATGCACTACTACACATGCGTCATTCCCTATTCCCTACTGCTCTGGACTCGTGCCGCATGTTGACTCACTCCGAGGATATTCAGACCTCTACAGCCTATAGTCCTGGCACATACGTGTGTTCGATTGTCAGGGTGTTCATATGGTGTTCTTGGTTTAGGCTTGTCCGACTGGGGACCAGGACTGCCCTGTACCTAGCTGAAAGTCAGACTTAGCAAGGGGAGATCGTTCATTCCACTTTTAGCATTCTCCCGGTGGTTGAGGATGCAGAGGTGTGCTCACTGATGGCCATCCTGATACATAACAGCTCTAACTGTTATGGGGATTTCCTATATTGTGACCATGTTCATTCTTCATATATATATATATATATATATATATATATATATATGTGTGTGTGTGTGTATATATATCGGGCTGTACATACACATGCATATACACTCACATGCTCATTCACATTTCCCATACCATTGAATCACTGCCACCCAGTGTCATGCATACATGCTTGCATACCCACTTACGTCTCAGGTTGCCACCTTTTCATATGGCCAAAGTGGAGCATTTTCGGGACACACATCAGACTTTACAGGCCGACACATACCCACGGTCAGTACAAAGGTTAGAACTTTACTTATTTCCCTAAATGAATGCTTATTCTTGTAGCGGTTTGTTTGCTTCACCTGTTTCTTGTAATTGAGTATTTTACATAAATAACTGTTTTATGCAACTGTTACATGATATATGGGAAATATTTCCTACTATCACAGGACATTTGCCATTGTATTATATTTGGTCTGGACACAACTAACACAAAAGGGACTGTCCCTCACAAGGTGGGGCAGGTGGTAACCCTACTTACATCTGCTTTACAGTGCCTTAAGCACCCTATATCTGACTGCCACTATGCGAATGTGTAAGGTATATATTCCCTTTAATGCACGTGGGGAGACATGCATCACGGTCAGGTGTTTAATCCCGGGTTGTAGGTTATGCAGGACCGTCTGGAGGCTGAGCAGTCTTGTGGACAGCTACTGCTCATACAACTTGTGTCCAGATGTATACAGGACTGGACATTGTGTCATGACGCCAAGTCTAATGTTTAGAACAGATACATATCCCATGAGGAATATCCAAAAATTGTGGGGACCGATGACCATCTTTGCTTTACGGATGTAAGGTAGGGTTATACATGCAAGGGATACATAGTTTACAATCCTGAGAATGTCTAGGGTGAGACTAATTACTAGATATGGGTAGGGGTCACTATGTGCAGATATGGCCACGCCTATCTAGCAGCCCGAGTATGGCTGGTTTTGGTGGACGTTCAGGAAGGGGGGGGTTTGCTGTGAAGGGGATGATGGGTATTCAATTATGTATCCAGGTGTGTTGGGGTTGGATGGCTCAGTTCAGGCCAGACCATTATGTGGGTATGTGCCAATAACGTTTCTGTACATGTGTATTGCACATTTTAATGTTCACTTGTTTGTGGGATTGTATTGCGGATGTGTATATTTGTTCTTTGGTTATCTTCCTGATTCACACACCACTCCCTCATAGACCTCCAGTTCAACTATTGTGCATCCAACCCAATCTCCCATTGGTGATATATTACATTACCCGTCACCCCCCACCCCCATATTCCACAATCAACATTCATCCCTTCTCTAGTTGATGGCCCATGGCACAGTCAACAGAACACATTATGTAAACTACATATCTCTGGGACCAATATGGTTGTGAGGTCTACACTAACATTTCAGAACCACATGCTGTACATCACACACATAGGTACTCACAAATACTTATCTTTCATGACATGGTAGGTAGACCCGGGTAATACCCATTCATCTATGGGCCGTCCTGGCAAGGACGTCTTGGACCGTGAATGGGCAGATATTGGGCGAATGCTCTGAACATTGGTAGGGTTTCCACCTTTTCATATAACCTGGATGGGACATTTTCATGGCACACATCTGAGCTTACAAGCCAACACATACCCATGGTCATTACAAAGGATAGTACTTTAGTTTTATGCCTACATATAAGCTTTTATTGTTGTGGTGGTGTAGTTGCTTATTCTGTTTTGTTTACTTGCTTATTCTGTTTCTTGTAACATATAGGTATTTTATATACGGACATACACACTGTATGGGACTATTTCATAACATATGGGACATAATTATGTCCTACTATCGCAGGACATTTCACATTTATTATGAATTTGGTATGGACACACCTGCCTAGAGGGGGACTGTCCCTCACAATGTGGGACAGTTGGTAACCCATACCATTGGGCTAGGCTTGGCAATTGGTGGCATGCTAACACGATGCGTTTCACTTCCACTTGGTATAACTAGCAACACTACAATGGAATATGGGCACGGGGTTTTAAATATCTTTGTTCGATGGACGGGGACTCAATATTCAGCTATGTGCCTTGGTGTTTACTTCTTATTGTGGTGTTTGCAAGTTGGTTTGTATGCTTTGCATACATTTCAGTATCCATGGACAGGAGTGATTACTATTGGAGGCAGGCTGTACTAGTCAGCATTTTAGGTTGTGCGTATGCAGCAGAAATGATCACGCCTCCGTGCAGCGCTTGGACATGGCGCCTTCACTCATTTCCTATGCATGTGGCCATTACGGCAGCACACCTTCATTATATGCAAGTGGTGCTGCTGCGCCATCTCTATGCTGCACAGTTGGCGCAAGGCTAACGCCGTCCTTGTGGCGAACTTCATGAATCCCAGGATTCGTCTTTGAAGCTTTAGATTGCTCGATGTTGGATGTATTTATTTACTTTTATCATTGTTTAAATGCACTTTTTAATGTATTCACAACATATCTTTTTAACAGGACAAGTATTTTAATCTTACTTTTTGATGTACTTGGATAGATGCATTTGCTCATTTTTTCAAGTTATTTCTCATTTAATTGCATTAATTTTTATTTTAATTGCATTCAGTTTTAACTGTATTCAGTTTTATTGCCTATATTAATTGTCATGTAATATGCTTTTTGCTTATTTAAACTGTTTTTTTTTTTGGTGTAATTCCTTGTTCTGATTAAGTCCCATTAGTGTTTCAGGGGTGAAAGAGCTAAACCAGTTTTTTTATTAATTATTAATAAACCAACATGAAGTATTTAGTTCTTATCTGTTATTTATGATATCTGGTTTACCTGGTTGTTTATTCTACAGAAGAAGAAGCTTGCTTGCTGGTTTGTGCATTTAAGGAAGGAGTATTCCAATGCTTTTGCATCTTACTACACTACATGGACTGTCTTTTGTCATTCAAAACAGTAATCAGCATGTTTTAGCCAGAGACGTGGGTACTGTGTTGTAAATCAGATAAAACAATTGACAAAACAGATGAACCAGTGCTGAGCCTCGAGGAGCCCCAGTTGTCACAACTTAATTTTTGAAGGTTACGCCTGCAACTCTCACAACATATATTCTGTCCAGCAACATATTTGATAAGGACCTAATTGTTCAGTGATAGAATCTAATGGACTGTCCAGTTCCATGTATGCTGTACACTACATAACCACCAGGAATGGCTTTAGTTACCATTTCAAAGTAGTTTACAAGTTTAAAAAGGCATGGCCTAACTTTGAGAAAGCCAAATTGATGCAGAAGCAAACATATTATCTATTTGTAAACTTATGTGACCAGAAAATGATCTATTTGATGGCTTTCAATCAAGGCTAGAAAGTCTGATGGATCTATAATTATCAGAGTCAGTGGCTTGAACCTTCACCTAACTTAGAAGCCCTTCAGGATCTTCCTGGACCCTCTACATTTCAGCCTCACAGTCCACTAAGTCCTGTGTGGAGTCACAGCTGGTCCCTCTATTTGAATCCCTGTAAGGCTAATAATATCCTACTGAATAGTAGGGAAACTCAACTTAGAAGCCCTTCAGGATCTTCTTGGACCCTCTAAATTTCAGCCTCACAGTGTAGGTGTTATCCTACAGTATATGTATGTTTAAATATAACCTTGTGAGTGCATTAACTTTAAATTACTGGTGTCTGCTATAAATTGTTAACTATTTTGTAAGGGCCACCACACCCGTGGACCTTCCCCTCCTACCATCTCTCTATTAACTTATCCCCCCTTCTCCTACTATCCTAGTGGAGTTAGTGCTTGCCCTGCATTATCCACTAGAGGGCAGCAGAGCTCAGGCTTTGGATACCTTCTTCCACTGGTTGTAGAACCTTCTCTCAATGGTTGTAGAACCCAACTAGCCCTGTAGACCAGCCAGGCTCTGTTATCTGTGCTTGTACTTTCTATTCATGTACTTACCCCCATCCCATACCTGCTTGAAAAGGGAATTATCCTAGGTAAATCTGGGAGCAATACTATATAGATACCTCTGACTATCACTACCTCTGACTATCACTACTGTTGTTACTGGCCCCTCAATTATTCCCTCTGTATTAACCTCCTTTCCTGCCTGTGGTAATTTCTCTAAATACCTCTCTCTCTGTTCAAAACTGTTTCATGTAACTGTCTCCCCAGCACAGCTATAACTTTGTTCACCTTGTATTCTCTGCTACTTAGTAACTGTATATTGTCTCTTACCTTTCCTGTTCCTGTAGAATTCAGTCTCTCTCCATAACTGATTGCATCTCAGCTTCTCTTAGCTGTAACCCGCTCACTCCGCTCCCCTACCCTACCCCCAATTCCCTCCCATCCTCAGGGGTCCTACTCTTATACCTCCCTTACCACACCCTCTCTCACTTCCAGCCTATCCCATACATCACCCCCCCCACAAACTCTAACCACACCCCTACCTCCTTAACAATCACTTTCAATAAGCCACTCCATAGAGTACCCCTATCATAGCCTCCTACTTTTAACTCATCCATATAATATCCCCCTCTTTTCTCTTCCTGTACTCCTTTTATCTTCCTCCCCTTCACATCTCACTCCCTATTATATCCCTACACTTGAGCTCTTATTTTACAAACTTCTCCAAGATGCCTCTCCCTAATCTAACCAAGCTAACACTTACAATCATACTCTCAACTACTCTCATCTTAACCTACCTTCTTACTTCCCTTGAAAAACTGCACTATTTCCATCTTAACCACTCTCACAAACAAACTGCAATCTACACATACATATTCTTTGATAAACATTCTAACATAACTTCCAATCCCAGTTACCTACTATCCAAATACCATAGACTCTCCCACATCAAACTTAACCTACCCTCGGAAAAAAAACAAAACTGTTAACCTACCTTACATACAACTCAGGAACAAAACGAAATAATCCCACCTTGAAAGATGGTGACGTCCACCCCAACCCTGGCCCTACCAACCCTACAATCCAAACAACTCACCCTAATCTCAATAGCTCTCTCCGAATAGGGCATCTTAATATCCAAAGCATCAATAATAAAGTAGTGCACCTTCATGCCCTCTTAGATATTCACTCCTTTGATATCCTCTGCCTCACTGAGACTTGGTTGAAACCAGAAACTAAAGATAATGAAATTATTCCCCAAGGCTATAATATGGTGAGACAAGACCGAACAAAACATAAAGGTGGTGGAGTAGCAATTCTATTTAAAAATGAACTTCATATCTCTACCCTCCCATCTAATCCAACCCAGGATAGCAACGCAGAAATCCTCATTACTAAACTTCAAATCAACATAAACAAATCTTTATACATTATCTGCATTTACATACCACCCGGAAATAATATCACTACAATTGAGGCATTTCTTAGCTGGCTGTCTTCTACTTACCCCCAAGAAACAATAATACTAGGTGATTTTAACACGGACTGGAAAAGTGTTAGTGCTGAAAATCCTACCTCTCATATTAACCTCCATGGATTTACCCAAACTATAACCTCTACAACCAGAATTAACAAACCTAACAAGAAAGAGAGTACCTTAGACTGGATTCTCATAAACAAAGTGAAACAATCTTACAAAATAGGAACCCTGCCTGATAATGTAAGTGATCATTCCTTGACCTACATTACTAGAGAAAAGAAAGACTTCCCAAACCTCCCCATCATTAGGACAACACGCTCTACCAAACACTTTAAAGCAGAATTATTTCAAACTGACCTTAAAGCATGCAAATGGAACCCATTAAAATCCCTCCCACTTGAAGAGGCAGTACAGTATTTTAACACTCTATTCTTATTTATCCTGGATAAGCATGCTCCCAAACATTCCATTAGAATGAAGTCTAACCCAGCCCCATGGCTTTCGAATGAAACTAGGAATCAAATTCTACTTAGGAACAAAGTCTGGGCTAAATGGAGAACTATAGAAATAGCTCTGATCACCTATATTTTAGGCAGCTTAGAAACAGCACAAAAAAAGCTATACTTACAGATAAAAAAACTACTATTGTAAACTTCAGCAAACTCATCAAAATAATCCCCAACAGTTCTGGTCTTGCATTAATAAGCTCCTTTCCCCAGGTAACTCTCGAACACCCACCCCACTTGATGCAGATCCAAATACTCCCCATCTAACTGCCAATACCTTCAACTCTTTCTTCACTGGCACTATACAATCTCTAGCTAGTCAACTTATCTCAGAAAACTCCAGCATTCCCATCGACTTACCACACTCTTTCTTGAAATTCAAACTACAACCCATCTCTACTTCTCTCATCTATAAACTTATTCTAAAACTTAAGCCATGTACTCCATCTGCTGACCAACTTCCTTCCCAATTTCTCCAAAAAGCAGCTAAGGAAATTGCTTACCCTATATCTATCCTTATAAATAGGACAATCCAAGAAGGAACCATCCCAGATATTTGGAAAATCTCCCACATTATCCCCTTACATAAAGGCGGGAACTCGAATGATTACTCTAACTATCGGCCAATTGCTCTCTTATCACCCCTAGCAAAAAGTATGGAAAAAGGCATTCACAAACAACTTCTATGCCATCTCTCTCAACACAACTTAATAGCACACTGTCAACATGGCTTTAGACCATCACATAGTACCACTACTGCCCTTCTATCCTTCACAGATACCATCAATAGAAACCGTAACAAAAACCTCCTCTCATCTGCACTCTTCATTGACCTCTCTAAAGCTTTTGACATGGTTAACCATACCCTCTTAATCAATATTCTGGAATCTCTTTCCTTTGATTCTCTGGCCTTAACATGGTTCAGATCATACCTCAGCAATAGACAACAAGCAGTCCTCTGGGAAAATCAAGTCTCATCCTTTTTACCCATTACCATTGGGATCCCTCAGGACTCTATTCTTGGACCACTTCTCTTCTCCTTATTTATTAATGATCTCCATGTAGCAATTCCACAAGCCACTTGTATTCAATATGCAGATGACTCTACACTAATATGCTCATCAACCTCTCCATCTGAACTATATTCTCTTACTCAAGATGTTTTCAACACTACAGAAACATGGTTTACCAAACGCTGTCTCCTTCTTAATGCTAAAAAAAAAACTCCTTCTCTTTACACCCACTACTAGGTCTTCCCCCTTAGACTTCTCAATCTCTTCAAATAATGGTACTGTTATTCTCGCTGACACTACCACTGAACTTCTAGGAATAACCATTGACAATAATCTCTTATTTGATTACCATATAAACAATACCATTAAAACAGTAAACAGAAAAATAGGCTCCTTATACAGAATAAGACCCTTTTTAACTTCAGCAGCCAGAGCCAAGATTGCTCACTTCCATCTAATCTCAACCCTCCTATATGCTTCACCTATATTTACCAACCTTAAGAAAACCAACCTTAACAAATTAGCAACCTCCTATAATAACATTGCTAGATTCGCTACTGGCAATCCCTTCAGAACCCATCACTGTTCAAATCTTAGACAACTAAATTGGCTCGAATTCCAAAACCATCTGATTATCCCCCAACTCACAATTGCCCACAATATATTTTACCAACCCAATAATACCCCTATACTCTCAAAACTCATAGTCCCATATAATAATCTGAACTCCCTATGTTCATCTAGCAAACTTCTTGCCAGCTTAACAAAGTCTAATAATGCAGCTGGTGACTCTCTGTTTACCAACACAGCAGGAAAACACTGGAACCTACTAACCACTGAACTAACTCTAACTACATCCTTGCCACTCTTTAAACAAAAACTTAGAAAACACCTCCAAATGCACTGGCTATGCCCTTGTAGTAACCCTGACTAACCATCCTCTTCACCCCTCTTTCTTCCTCTTCTTGCCATACTTCCAAACTTCTACATGCTTTTGACCTGTAAATAAGACTGACTCTTTTTAAACTCTAATCAACTTAATGTTTAAATAATTCTATCTCATATGATCTATTGTACTTAACTCTTACTATTCTGTTTTTGAGCTGTCTTAAGCTATATTCTGATCACTGTACTGTTTCTCAAGTGTTTTTATCTATTGTACATAACTCTTACTGTATTATATCTGTTCTAGCTCTCTTAAACTTTACTCTGTTTTACTGTAACTTTTCTCAAGTGTTTTTATCTCAAGAATGTATTAACTACCTGTTTTTATTTTGTTTTTTTAATCCTTTTTCACCATGTAACAATATTTTATACTTTGTATATCTGTGTGGAGCTTTTCTCCCCGGGCCTCTACTGAAAATGGAAATATATCCAGCTAGACTAGCCTGGTCAACAAATGTAAAATAAAAAAAAAATAAAATAAATGTAGAATCAAGCCCTGCAGGCTTTGGGGATTTAGCCAGTTGCAAGAATCATGTTAAATATGTTTATAACAGGCCATATTTGGTGTTAATTACTTTCCCTGTATATTGTAGTACTCATATATGTTTTGTGTTTTGTTTTAGAACAGGATAATAGTATTTATTCTATAGTGATCATAGGGGAGTCTAGGACTGACAAATCAGGGAGGCAGTTACAGGGGGAGCAGTGAAGTTTGTATGAAATTGTTGCTAGGATATTAACTGATCTGATATTGTCAATTTTCATTCTCTCCTCAACTGATGGGTTCATGATCTGATGCTCAGATCCATCTTGACCATTGCTAAAGCTCATGACAATCTAAAACACAGGAGCTTCCCCTTACCCATAATGCATCAAACCTGATATCTCTGATCTTGTTTGATGCTTAACGTGGAAGATGTGTTCACCTTAGCTCTCGAGCAATTATAAGATGTCTGTTATTTTTTTATTTTTAGGGATTTCTTCTACTTTAAACGTTTTTTTCTTGTCCCTTACCCTGTCGCTGACTTAGTGACTTTAAAAATCTGTTTATTAACTTTTTCTTTCATTTAAATTCTCAGATAGTGTGTACACTGTGAAATTCTTTAGTAAAATACCTTTTAAGTATTATTGTTATCTTCATTTAATGTAGCATTTTTATACCATTGCTGGTATTCTTTTTTTTCCCTTTTTTCTAACAAAAATAAAAAGAGAGAGAAAGAGAGAAAAGAGAAGAGAGCGACAGTGTAGTTCCTTTAGTTTTGTGGTGATTCTGACTGGTTGTTTCTGTTACTTTTGATTATGGTGGAAAAAGGCCCTGCAGGTTTTAAAAAATGTGTTAAGTGTGGTCACAAACTTCTTATGTCTGATGCCCATAATTTATATGTTTACTGTCTTGGACACTACATTTGCAGGAAGATTGTGCAATTTGTCATGGATTTAACCCTAGTTAGTTGAGGGTAAAACCAAACGGATTTTGAAAGGCTTGCTACCTTCAGCTGTCGATGAAGCAATATCTGGGGCTCAATCTCCTAAAAGCAGAAATTTTAAGTCTTCTTCTCCAAGACCTTCCACTCTATCCTCTCAGGTCTAGGAGAAATCCACAAAAATGTCTAAGCTGGATCTGACCTCACCCTCTGATCTGAAACCTAGAAAGAGATCTAAGCCGGATCTGACCTCACCCTTGGATCCATAGAAGAATAAGATTAAACTGATGGATCCAACCTCCTCAGATCTGAAGAGAAAACTACCAGATCTGACCATTTCCAGGCTTACAGGATCTAGCATCATGTATTTGCCCAGAACAAGATATTGCCTTTCTGTGGCTCTGGTGCTTCAAGGCTGCCCTCACCTTTTTTGGAGCATCACAAACCCAGGTCCCCCTGTATTGTTTCCACTCATTCTTCAAGAAGTCTGACTAAAGAAGTTGTCGAAAGAGTGATGTGAAAGATTCTGTCATCACAGAGTCAGATGCGTGTCTTACTGGCTCCTACCTCTTCTGGTCAGTAGGGCTGTGCTTCTATCACACCCTCACTGCAACTTCCTCTTCTGATACCTTCAGCTGTTACAGAGCCCTTGTATCCAAACTTTCTGACTTTGTCTGACTTGGATCTGAAGACTGCTATGTTTTTTGGATCTGAAGATTACCCTGAGTGCTCCAATTCTATCAGATCTGGAGACCTCTTGGAGCAGAAGCTTAACTGTCAGGTCGGAGGTGTTGGAGTTGACTCCAAAATTGTCAGAGCCATGTCCGCACCTTGGAATCTTACCTTTGAATAGCTCAAGACCAGCTTCCACCTCATAAGAATTGTCTTCAAAGCAGACAGGGTCAGCAGTTCAAAAGCTTGCTCTTTCAGATCCAAGGTATTCTCTTTCTCCAGAGCAATCCACCTTTGGGGATGTGAATAGGATTTTATCTGCCCGAGCAGAACAAGTGGATTCCATCCCTTCTTCAACCCTGATGTCTCTGTGCTTGGAGCCTCATCACTCTTTGCCACAGGGGAAGCCAGTTTAGGTACCCCAGGCTTCTAAGCAGGGTATTTCTATTTCTGTATTTTCCGATATTTCTCCAGAATATTTCAGTGATGAGGTCCCTAGGAAGAAGAAGTGTAAGAAGATGCACTTAGACTCTCCAGACAAGTCAGTCACGGAGGATACAGACTTTGATGAAGCTGAAGGGTCCCCACAGTCACCTCCTGAAGATGTCTCCTTTGGACACATTCTTGAAATTCTAAAGCAGCGAGGTGGTTAGACACCCAGTAAACTTTCATCTGAGGAGTCGGTATTCCTCAAGGCTTTCGGTCCTCACCCATCTACTGCCTGGGTGACTGTGCCCACTGATGAGCTTATTGAATTGGTCACTCAGTGGGGATGGAAAGAACCTGATGCAGTGGAGCCTAAACCTAGGAGACCAGACAAGATTATGGCACCACCTTTATTTAAACCATTTTGGAGTAAAGGAGTGCCCGCTGATGGCATGGTCATGGCAGTGGCCAACAAAAAGGAACTCATAAATGAAAGATTCACTGTTTACCTTCACTAACAATGAGTCTAGGGTGATGGACAGGTTTGGTTTATAGTTCAGCAACTTTTGTCTTAAGGTCGCTGAATTATTTGGCACATTTTATAAGGTCACAGATGGATTTGATTAAGGAACTCTCAAATACCCTATCAGAATCTGTTTCTACAGTGGTCCAATCATCTGTGACTTCTCAGATGTCTACTCTTCAGTCTGTTTCAAATTCCTCAATGAGACTCATTTTGCATTTAGCTGAAGGAAACTCTAAGGCAGCAGGTTTAGGCATTCCATTAGGAGAAATGCCTGGATGCACTTATGTGATTTTTGTGGAGCCCTTCAAGTCTTCGTTTGTCAATGCTCCCTTTGACAGCACATCTTTGTTTGGCTCAAATGTAAAGGAAACATTATCCAGGTATGAAAAGGATGGAAAGAGCCTGTCTGCTGTGTATGTACATTTTTCTACCCCTTAGAGATCCTTTTATAGGAATCAAAGAGGTGGTCAGAAGATGTGGTATAAGAATTCCCAGGGTCTTTTCTAGGACACATGGAGGAAATTCCCCTAGGGGTGGGGAGGACTCCTATGGGTGAAGATGCCCTCATGGCAGAGGTGACCAGAAAAACTAGGGGTGCAGAGATTCTTTCTTTGACAGTCCTTACCAATGCTTCTGAAAGGAGGCACGATTGTTTACCTTTGGAGGCAATTTGGGGTCAATTATCCCTGCATCAAAGGGCCTGGATAGACTTAACAGAAGATACTTGGGTGCAGAGGATAATTTATAGAGGTTATATAATGCTCCTTTCCCTTCCACCTCAAGTCTTATGAAAAATCCCAGATGTTTCACTGAGTGAGAGGGTAGAAGCAGCAATCAAATATGAAAACTGCTAGAAAAAAAGAGTCATCCAAAAGATCCCACCAGACCAGATAGAATCTGGAACTTACCCAAGATTCTTTTTAGTGCCAAAGAAAACAAGGGACTGGAGACCAATTCTGAATCTCAGCAACTTGAATAAATTAGTTTGACTCAGCAAGCTTCAGATGGCCACTGTTCAGTCCATTCTCCCTTTTCTAGGCAAGGATGACTGGATGCGCTCTATAGATCTTCAGGATGCTTAATACCACATAACGATAAACAGATTATCCACTCGGTATTTGTGTTCTGGCTAGAAGCAAGTCACTACTAGTTCAGTGGTCTACCCTTTGGTCGCAACAGCCCCCAGAGTTTTCATCAAATGCATGGCAGTAGTAGTAGCTCACTAGAGACTGCAGGGATTCCAGGTGTTTCCATACCTGGATAACTGGCCATTACCACACTGACCAGGCACCTGTTGATAAGAGCAAGAGATCAGGTTTTCCAGACTTGTTTTCTTCTGGGGATAACCATAAACTATGACAAGTCTCAACTAGAACCAACTCAAAATCTGGTTTTCAAAGGAGCACTGTTGAGCACAAAGTCTTTGATAGCTTTATTGCCTCCTTCGAGAGTCCAAACTATAAAATCACAGGCCAGGAAAATAATATGCAGTACCAAGATTTAAGCCTCCTTTGTCCTTCAAGATTCAGGGTCAATGTCAGCGGCTATAACACTAGCACCTTTAGCTAGATTTTATATGAGGATTCTACAGTGGATGTTAGCGTCACAATGGTCAATACTTTACCAACCCATATCGACTCTGATTCAAATCACTCAGGCATACAATATAGATTTCAAGTGGTGGATTAAGTCAGATCAGATTCTACAAGGCCTTCAGTTCATTCCCCCACAACCCATGGCTATAGTGACCATGGATGCTTCCCAGTTAGGGTGGGGGTGGGGCATTTTCTGGAGAAAACAGTTCAAGGCACTTGGTACTCCAAAGAGGCTATCTTGCATATCAATGTTCTAGAGATGAGAGCAGTGCTGTTAGCATTGCAAGCCTTCCAAGATTCTCTGCCTTTGGGGATGATTGCTTTTCAGACTGATAATATGTCAGTAGTTTGGTACATCAACAAACAAAGAGGAACCAGATCTTATCCCTTGTCTCGAGAAGCCCTCGGAGTGTGATAATGGGCAATCTCCTCCAACTGCTTTCTTATAGCAACACACATTCCAGGGAAGTCCAATCTGATAACAGACAAACTGCATAGGTGCATTATCCTACTTCATGAGTGTCTCTCAACAAAAAAGTGACAAGGATGATATTTCATTAATGGGGGCCAGCCTTGTTGCAATCTTTTTTATTTTCCCCTAAACGACAAATACAGCAGCTACTTTGCCCTAATTCTACCACAAGGCGAATCACCAAGGGATGCTCTACTTTATGATTGGTCCCCCCTGTTTACTATCCACCTATTCACCAATTCTGCTAATTCCATAATTATTACAGAATGCCACTATGTTGAACAGCAAAGATATCCTCATTGCACATTACTGGCCTCAACAGATTTGGTTCTCTTTTCTTTGGCCTCACTTACTTCATTCTGACTCCAGGCCTCCTCTCTCATCTGACAGGTATGATCCATCCAGACATATCAAGCCTCAAGCTGATGGCCTGGCTTCTTTACTTTCATTGATAGCCAGACAGCTTATGCTCTCTTCTCCTGTCCGGCATATATTTTTATCTTCCCACAAATCTTCAACATGTAACCTCTATTCCAGTAAGTGGAAAAGATTTGTCTGTTGGGCTCATCAAAATCATATTGAGCATTTTTCAGCTTCTATACATGACATACTTGAGTTTTTGGCCCTACTTTTAAAGAAGGAGCTAGTTCCTCAACCATTAAAGTTCAGCTGGCAGTGATACCTAACTTTCATGTTGGATTTGAGGGTTCTTCAGTAGCCTCTCATAAGTTGAGCTGAGCTTTCATGCGAGGCACTCTACTTTTAAGGCCTCTCTTTAAAGACTCCACTCCCCATGGGACCTCATCCTGGCACTGCAGGCACTTCTACATTCCCCTTTGAACCAGCAGTGGAGTGTGACCTTAAGTATCTAACTTGGAAAATGTTTTTTCTAGTAGCCATTACATCTGCCAGATGAATTTCAGAAATTCAGGCATTATCTTCAGAGCCTCCTACTTGATTTTTCACAAGGATAGAGTTATGTTACCAACCAGTGCATCCTTTTTTCTCAAGGTGGTCTAGTATCAATTAGTCTATTCATTTGCCAGTTTTCTTTCCCAAAGTAACTAACATAGGAGAATATATGTTGCATTTATTAGATGTTCACAGGCAATTGCATTTTTACTTACAAAGAATAAAAGACATAAGAAAAACAGACCGATTATTTCTTTCCTTTGCAACTTGAAATTGGGTAACCTAGTTGCCAAAGTAACTTTAGCCAGATGGATAAATGACTGCATTTCATTCATTTATAAAAAATTGGGCATTGCCTTACCACAACTGGTAAGGGCTCATTCAACTAGATCAATGGCAACTTCTACAGTTTTCTTCTCTAATGCATCCATGGATGACATATGTTCAGGAGCAATGTGGGCTACTTCCCCATACCCGTGTTAATCATTGCAAATTAGAGTTAGTCTCCAGGGGTCGAGCATCATTTGGTTTAACTGCACTCAGGAATATCCTTTCTTAGAGTCCACCTCCACCCTAGAATTTAGGTAGCTGGGGACTGTGTCCCATCAGTTGAGGAGAGAATGAAAATTGACAACATCAAATAATAAAGAAGTTATATACTTGCCATGACATTCCTTCTGTGCTGTCCATTTTCATTTTTCCTCAACTTCTCACCGACCAGCCCCATCCATTTTTTTATATATGAACTTCTGGAAGAATGAGTTCTTAGACGGGCATCACTGACCTTTACATTGATCTCCAGATATACTCCATTTCTAAATTGAGTACATGCAATTGTTACACCTCTTTTGTTTAAGCATAGTAAATATTGTGTTCTGTGGTAAAATCTGCAAACAAGAGCTGAAGTAACTTAGGGTCGGTGCATTATGGGTAAGGGGAAGCTTGAAAGTTTTAGGTTGCCACAAGCTTTAGCACTGGCTGAAATAGATCTGAGCATTGGATCCGAACCCATCAGTTGAGGAAGAATAAAAATGGACAACACAGATGGAACGTTATGGTACGTACATACTTCTTTTTCTTTGGGGTCAGGATGGGTGGTATTATTGTGAATGTCTGGACATTGATTGATGTAGTTTCTTAACATTTTAGCCCAGTTAAAGAAAAATGTATAATTACTTTCCATATCAATGACCATTTGAGTTCATAATCACTTATGTTTTTTTCTGATTTAAGTTCTTAGCTAGCAGGTTTGAGTGCTATTTTGTGGAATATTTAGTATACGTATGACTGTTTTCTGTGTACAGCTATATAGGTAGTAGTAGAATTCAAATATTATGTCCTTGGCTCTATCTGTAGGGTCATTTCAGACAAAGGTGGCGTAAGCTATGGTACCTTGCTGGCTAGGCTTATGTAGGCCCTTGGGCCGATAGCCTAGTACCTACCTATGAACCTGTGAACCTATGAAAATTATTTTGGTCACTGAGTAGCTTTTGAGAAGGCCCTGAATAAAATTGTATTTGTATGAGAGTTCCACTAACCTTTAATGTGAAAATCAGCAATTTGTGGATTTAACAATGGATGATGATAACTGTGGAGTTGTACAATATTGTGCAACATTAGTAAGAATGTGATTCAGGATATTCTAGGTGTTTCACATTTATATGGTTAAAAGGGTGTTTGGCAAGCTTTCCATTAGTAATAAAAGTGAGCCAGTGTATAGAAAGATAATTTAAATCACCTGAAATAAGTGCAGTTTTTAATGATATTGGCTATGGTGTTCAGATACCTATTATGATCTGAGGGGCATGGATTTTTTTATTTGGTTTAGGGTGACTTGGATTTCTAAAATTTCATTACTGGGGTCACTAGTATGCAGGTTCTCTGGTAAAGAATGACTCTGCCCCAGAGTTACTTGTAGGCCTGAATGCATGACTGGCACAAAATCATGAATAGCTGGGAAGTTTTAATTGTAGTGAATCCAATTTTCTGTTATACACATATATGGATGTGTTTGACTTACAGAAAGGCCTTAGTCTCTGGCATCTTTATATTAAAAATCTTGTCAATCAGTAGAGACACCTTAGAGTATTCTGAATGGAATTTACTAGGTGAGAATGTTGAATAGAAAGACTGAGTAGAAAAGCCACTAAGTAGAGGGGGTAGAAAATAGCTTAATTAGAATACAAATGCCTTGGAAAGAGAGTTGTAGAATATCATTTGCAAAGCAAGTTTTGCCAGCCACCTCGTTTCAAGCAACCACATACTGGATTCCACTAAAGTGACACAAGTTACTAAGCCACTTACTAAAATCAATTGTCATATCCTTGAACACTGGCATAATTCTAGAAGAAATGTGTCAAATTACTGAAGGTAATTTTAATGAGTGGAGCACCTTTTTAAACACCTCAGTATAATAAGTGAGGTGAAAGTGCTTTGTGTTTGGTAGTGTGCATGAGTTGCTCTCCCAGTGTGTAATGCTGTGAGGTCTACAGGTTACGTCCTTACACTTCTACACTGTCTCAAAACATTAATTGCTATCAGCCTGGCTACAAAAGGGATGAGGAATGGCTGTGATTCCATATTACAGACGTGCACGCATTCTTAGTGATTTATAAATAAAATAATTATAAATAAAATGATATCTATGTCACTACGATTAAAAATATTTCTGATGAAGCATTGTGTGTGCTTGATGCACTACATGATTATTTTGGTTGTTTTGGTGAACACCTTCACTCTGATGTATGTCTCAATGTTTTTAATGACTCAAGTGTGAACTAATTAGTTTTGGAACATGAAACTAGTGAAGATATTTTAGACACGATAGGAGGATGTAAGCAACCCATGGTAAAAGATGGGTTCACCATATATAATTTGAGTGACCTCCAAATTAGGCCCTCACATTTTGAGCTGCTCAAGAGGGGGTTTAATGTTGTTCCTGAACACAGAGTAGATGTAGCCAACGTATCGGTGAATTTAAAACTACACACCAGACAACTTAATTTGTGTTTATTCTTTTTGTCTCAGGGGACTGTGAGAGAAAGTGAGATGCCATCTTTAAAACGCAGTAGCACATTCATCCCCCCTTGTAATCCTTTAGTTATTACAATCGAGAGGGTTTTGAAAATGAAATAAGAAAACGTGCAACACCAACATTACATTTGTTGACAATTTGTCTACGGATGAAAGATTGTGTTTACGAGAATTGATTACGAACAAGGATTACAGGTTTATGAAACCTGATAAGGGGGATGGAATTGTTATTATGTCCCATTTGGACTATGTCTGTAAAATGTATAACATTCTTAATGATACAATAACATTCTTAATGATACAGCAACATATGAAAGAGTATCCAGGAATGAAATTAATAGAGCATATAGTAAAATTGACATATTTTTGCAGGATGCATTACTGCAAAGGTTTAATTTCTAAAGGTGAATTTGACTACTTGACCAATAGTACCTCTTGCATACCATCTATTTTTGGTATTCCAAAAACTCATAAGGATCCATGCAACCCTCCATTTAGACCCATAGTTGCGGCTAGGGCATCTACAATTGAACCGTTAGCAGCCTATGTGGATTTCCATTCAAAAATTACTCTTGAGGCCTCTCCCCATGTATTGAAAGATTCCTGGCATTGCTTAGAAATGTTGAGGGGAGTTGACATGACTAAAGATTTTGTGTTCCTCACTATTGATGTCATTAATTTTTTTTCGGTGATACCACATGGGAAGGGTCTTGAGCTTTACCACTGTAGTTTATATGATGGAGGGTTGTTAAGTAATGACAAGATTACTTTTTTGGTGAATTTAATGGATATTATTTCGAACAACTTCCTTTATTTTGAAGGGGAACTATTTCGTCAAACTACTGGGGTAGCCATGGGGACCAAATGTGCCCCTGTGTTTGCCAACTTAGTGTTGACTGAATGGGAAAAACAATCCATATTCCCTTTGCAATTTTGGTCTAAAATAGTCTTGTTTTTGAGATTTTTGGATGACATCCTGATTTTGTGGGCTGGGACTGTGGATGAAGCCAAAAACTTTGTGGAGTACTTAAACACCACTATGGCATATTTGAGATTTACATATCAAATGCATGGAACTAAGATTAATTTTTTAGATATTGAATTGGATAAAAGTAGTGGATCCCTGAGAGCCACCATTTATAGAAAAGAAACGTATTCAAATACCCTACTACAATTCAATAGTTGCCATCCAGCCCACCAAAAAAGAAGCGTAGTAAAGGATCAGATGATTTGGATCTTGAGGCTGGTCAGCCATGACACAAAATATTAGAGGTTACCCTACACGACTCCTTAGTAAGATTAGGAAAGAAGTGAGTAGAGGTAGGGCTGGTAAGTTTGCTCCTATTTTGAACTGTCAGGAGACATTTTTCAAGGGTCCAACTAGAGCATCATCAAATGGGGAGGTTTTCATCCTACAATATAGTTATGCAACGCCTCAGCTGATACCCAAATTCAACACAATTTGGGAAAGTGTATTTGAAACAGACCTCAAAGCTAAAATAGGACAACGACCTAAAATTGTATACAGTAAGGGTATGAATATCAACGAATGGCTTGAACTAGATGATAAAAAGGTTCAGAGGCAATACAAGTCAGTTATGAGCAAATGTGGAGCCTGAAACTGGTGCAAATACATTAATGATGGGCCCTATGTTGAGATTGTAGGTTTTCAGAGGAACCTCCAATGCCCTGATAGGTGCAACTGCAATGCCGAGATGATTGTGTATGATGCTACTTGCATATCCTGCCCGGCATTCTACGTGGGCAAAACCACTAGGTGGTTAAGAGACAGGATAGCTGAGCACACCAGGGACATTAGGATAAAAAAATCATCTTGTTCCCTTTTTTACACGAAATGGCTTGTCAGAATTTTAAAAGGTTTATATTTTTTGTCATCGATAGAGTTTTCAGTGATGACAAGGGAGGTGACCCTAAGTTAGATATAGAAATAAAGTAAACAAATGGCAATTGAGACTGAATGCAAAAATTCAACCTGACATTAATGAATGCATCTCAATTGCAAGTGTGCTGAAACAAAAGAGAAAAGTATGTTAGATATTATAGTACCCCATTGATGCAAGCTACAACATGTATTTTAATTGCAGTGTATGACTGCATCTCTAAATAGTGGTCCAAGAGACTTATTATTTCGGTCTTGTGTTTATTGTCTAGCTTTAGAATTTATGTTAAGCTGATATAACAATTCTAATTATCTTATACAAAGATTATATATATGTACTAAAGGGCATGTTTTCAAAGAATTGATTCGAGTGAAACTGAAGTTGTTCAGCATTTTGAGAATGCATAAGGTTATATGTGATAACTGTTTTGCATTGCTGTTTGGGACATTAAGAGTTAAACATTTTATATGGGTACAGAGAGGGTTGGCTATTTAAGGGGTTAATTATTTGTAACAAACAACTCTGATGATGCCTTTGGATGGTGAAAGTGCTTAATCGTTTTTTAACTGTGTGTCTACACTTGTTTTATTATTTTATTCAAATATTAAAACGTTCTGGTCCTGTATTCCTGTTGGCTTGTGGTATTTTTATTTATTTCAAAATAATATTTTTATCTCAGCTAGAACAAGAATTCCTTCTTTCAGTAATGAAGCAGTATGTAGCTCAGCCAAATATTGTTTTGAAGCTAAACCAGTTTATTAGTAGCAGAACCTTTTGGAGCTTGCCTCTCATCAAGAATGTTCAAAAAAATAGTGTTGCATGATATCTGTGGTGCAGACTACAGTAAATACAGTATTAGAGAAGTGGTGATTATTAGTAGTACACAATGATCTTCGTCTTTCAGCTTTTCCCATTAGAGGTCCCCAGAGCAGAACAACAGTCCACAGAACGATTGACAGCGGAGTTTTACTGTGTTGAGTTGCCAGCTGGACACCCAACCTTCCACAGAAGGCGCACACACACACACACACACACACACACACACACACACACACACACACACACACACACACACACACACAGACACACAAACACACCTAGGGCCAATTTAGAATGTCCAATCCACCTGCAGCATGCCTTTGGAATGGTGGAAGAAACCAGAGCGTTCAGAGGAAACTACCGTGACTGTAGGGAGGATATGCAAACACCACACAGAAGGCACCCCAGCCAAAAATCAACCCAGAGAACCTCTAGCTATGAGGCAGCAATGCTAACTGCTGCACCACTGCGGCAGTAGTATGGTATGATATATACAGTAAATAGTGCACACTTTATTATACTACAGAGGAGCAATGGAGACACAGTTACATTATTAATTTATAAGTGCAGCATCTGAGAAATGGAGCATAACCACAGTCACTTACAACAATTCAGTGGGAGAAAATTCAATGCATCAAGATAAATATAGATAGACAGAAAGAATATTTTATAACAGAAAGAATATTTTATAACAATTTCAGTATATTTTGGCAGATACATTAACACAATGAAGGTATTGGGCAACAATTTCTTGATCATTACAGGTGTGGGAGAAACATACTTAATGTTACATGGAAGAATTATATGACATGTAAACTGACATGCTGTGCAGTGTACAGCTAATAGCAAACATTGGTGAAGTGATACTAGCTATCATGAAAAATGATGCATAAAACAAAACAAATTCCTCTTATTTCAAAAGAGGAGAATGGCAAATCAGCTATGAAAAAATAAAATGTTGACAGGGAGCCCCAGTCTCAATAACAGTTAAAAAAGGGATTTCTCTAGTGTTAGAGGGATCTAATCCAGTGAATCAGTTTCTTAGGGGAGCAACATTGTGTTACTCAGCACAAATGAGAGCAAAACCATGAAAGACAGCAAAAATTATAGCAATTCAAAGGCAAGCAACAGCCAGGTGAAACCCATAATGCAAAGCAAATAAATGCTCTGAATATTGCAATTTCTCCAGTTTCACAAGAGAAACTAAACCAGCTCTAACATACTGGCTGGTAATACAGGTTTCAGTATTAGTTAAAAAAGTAATTTCATGCTATTGGAGGGAATAAACTAGCTATCAGAGGGATCAAACCAACGGTCATTTTCAGTGGATTCTCAGGTGAACAATATTGCACAGGTCAGCTCAAACAAGGACAGGGCTGTGCAATGCAGCAAAAATATAGCATTAAAGCCAAAGCCTTCAGGTGGACACTGTAGACACTGTGAAAGAATGGCATGGGTACCAACAAGATAGATCCGATATTTATTTAGCGCTTTCGTCCTGGTGAATCCAGGACTTCATCAGAATAAAATGTTAAAAACCAGCAACCTTTTTATATGAGAATTTTAAAGTCACAGTTAATCGCAATTTTTATACATGAAAAGTCATGTTCACAAAAGAATAAAACTCTAAAATACAGTTCAAAAATCTGTTAAAACAATATCATTCATAAAAATGAATAATAAATGCCAGTTAAAAATACACCATCCCAGAACGACAGCTGACACAATCTAAATAATTGAAAATGTAAAGGAAAAAATACAGTAATGTTTACTCAACTAATCCATATCAAACATTATTTTAACATAGGATACAAGCTCTATGTTTAAGGATAGGACCCAGGTTAACATAGTCATTCAGCCCAGGTGGGCATTAAGCCTAAGTTGCCAATACACTTCTCTCATAGCAATTCTATTTTCCCAATCCCCCCCTCCAAGTCGTGTTATAACTATTTCCACAATTCCAAATAGGAATTCATACATCTGTTTCCAAAAAGCTCTCTCCGTCTTACCCATGTAGAAAAATTGCTCATGACAAAGTGCAATATAAACAGGACCCATACTGTTACAATCCCATTTCTAGTTTAATACATTGTGGAGGGTTACCTACAACCAATTCTTTTGTTACTAAAATGCAAGGACAATATTTACAGGCACCACATGTATTCTTGCCTTTCCTGTGTCCAATCCTAGGAATAGGATGTTCCAACAGATATTTTAGGTTAGACTCAGTTTTATATACAGATTGTGGTCCTTCACCTAGTGTAGAAATGAGGTCTGTATTGGAATGAAACATCACCCAGTTCTTAACTCAGATATTTTTCACCTCCTTACTAAAACTATTATAATGTAAAACCGTAGGATCCACAAAATCAGTGTTAACGTTCTCCTTAACTTATATAGTGGTGGGTTCTCCAGACGCTAAAAGTGGTTTATATCTAACACCCCAATTAGTGATTACATTGGTTGCACATGTAGTTAACAGGTCTGGGGGGGTACCCTCTCTCTCTGAACATACTATATAAAGCAGATACCTCTATCTTAAAATCATGGACAGTAGAACACATTCTCGATACCCTTATTTATCCTTTCACTAAGTCCCTCTTGATATATATGGGGGATGATTCCTTACTGAGATTGTAGAATTTAATATTGTGTGAATTGTATGACTTATAAATTTCTTGAGTACATATTTTCTCAAAACCCGCTATCGTAGGGTGAAGAGGGGAGTTAAAAGTACTTTTCAACCTAAAACCGTTATCAAAACTAGTCATTTCACCATTCTGCTTAAACATCATCTTAAAGTTAAGTTTTCTTGTGAATAATTTTAATTCAGTCAAAACGTTAACTATATCACTTTTACAGTTAGGCACAAATTTTAATCCTTTCTGTAATAATGAAAAATAACTATGTTGGACTTCTAATTCCGTGTAATTAAAAATATTGAAACCATTATGGCTCAACATTTTACCATCAAAAGCCTCAATAATCTGACTCTTATCTAAAAGTTGCTGTTCTTCCTCCAGTGTTGTTTCAACCCTTGATGATATTGCCCTTCCTTCCCCTGGGGTTTGGGTAAAAAAAATATTATTCAATTGTCACATTTTATTCCCTATCCTTTCAGATCTCCTAAGTGGGAGTATTCTTTGTTGTTACAATAATCTGTTCCTCCATCATGGCTAGTAATGTAGGGGGTAGTAATGAAATTTTATCTGTATGCAGTTTTAGGTAAAAATTTACCCCCTGCTGCACCTTCTAAATAAACTTCATTATTTGGGCTTGCACCCACGTGTTGTTGGTAATAAGCCTTAGGTAGAGGGTAAGTGGAATTATTGAAATACTCATCCTCATCTCTGACTAGTTTTTCTGTCTCCTAATCATATTTTATTTTTCTGTTCTTATTCGCTGTCAAAATAGAATTAACTTGAGCCTCAAAACCATTAAAAGAAACATCATTGTGTAATATATTATTCAAATAATTTATGTCCTTAAAAAGTTCATCAGTCAGGCTATTACTTCTGATAATAAATTTCATTAACTCAGTGCCATGTCTATCAAACATACATAGTAGCTCGCCCAGTTCTTTTTGTCCCCTCAAAATCCCATTAGGAAATTTGAACATGCGCAAGCCTTTTGGGACCCGTTTATGTTTGATAGATTTTGATAAAAAAGCATTGTCGCATTGGAGGGCACGTACCTTGCTTAATTTTCTTTCAAAAATATGAATTGTCTCATACCATTTACTTGTGCAAGGATCCATTGCCCTAGAAGACACAGTTTCAGGGAAAAAAGTGAAGGCCTCGTTAAACCAAGTATCCAAATGAGTTATGCAGTCCTCCAAACTCCTCTACTGTTGCCCACAAGAAATTAAATCAGGATTGGCTGTAACATTAGCTCCAGCTTCCAAAGTTGTTTTTTTCCATTTTACAATGCTGTCGTTCAAGTCTGGGATCTGGTTAACAGTCTGTTGAGAGCCAAAACCAAAGGCTTTTGGGAACTGTAGTCTCTCGAGTGAGTTTTGAATCTGTGATACCTGTTGGGAGCGTAATTTGACCATTTGGGAAATAGTACTCTTCTCAATAGAATGGGATGAACCATCTCTTACTTGTTGAGCTGCACTCCCATTATCTGAAGTTAAAGAACATGCTCCGAGTGTTTCAGACATATCCAAAGTTGACATTAACCACTCCAACGTAGTTGAAATGCCCAGTAATCTCACACAAAAAAGTTATTACTTCTTGTTTTCTACGGAATGTAGAATTTATTTATTTATTTTTATTTATTTAATTGATTATTTATTTATTTAAATTTGTTGGCCGGGAGTGTCCGACTGGACATGGGTCCATTTTCAGCGGAGGCCCGGGGAGAAAAGCTCCGCAGTAAAATAAACAGACAGTAGTTACATTGGATTACATAGTGATTAACAATTTAACACAGAAATTACTTACAACATATTTACAGATGAAGAACATAGTACATCAGTAGACAACTAGAATCTTTATCTGTGAAGTACATAACAGGCATTAACAAATGTAACAATGAGAAGTTCCTGCTGTATAATAAGTACTAGGCTTATGAGCATCTGAGCTTGCTATAATCAAGGTAGTTAGTGGGGTGGAAAGAAAGGTAGTGGTTGGATGGGGTGGATGATATTAGAGTGGGAGTTGCAAGGGCATAGCCAGCATGTTTTTAGGTGCGCTTTTAATAAAGTTTTGAAATTGGTGCATGATGGTATGGAGGTAATTGTGGGTGGGAGTGAGTTCCATAATTTGGCTATGGCGCAAGAGAATAGTGCTTCACCAGCAGAGTTATTGGCTTTAGTGATCTGCAAGTGATTTTTGTTGCTGGATCTTAGTGGTCTGGTGGTGCGATAGGGTTGGAGTAGATTCTGGAGGATTCTTGGGAAATAGTACTCTTCTCAATAGAATGGGATGAACCATCTCTTACTTGTTGAGCTGCACTCCCATTATCTGAAGTTAAAGAACATGCTCCGAGTGCTCAAGGTAGTTAGTGGAGGTGAAAGAAAGGTAGTAGTTGGATGGGGTGGATGATATTAGAGTGGGAGTTGCAAGGGCACAGCCAGCATGTTTTTAGGTGCGCATGTTTTTAGGTGTTTTTTAGGTACCTTGACCACCAACTACCTATCCCAGAATAACATGAATGTCACAGTAAACCAATACCACTGTAATCCAACACTTAAATAACATCAAAAAACAGTGGAAGCTGGAGGCACTAGAAAACTATTAAAAACCAAAGCCTTCAGGTGGACACTGTAGACACTTTGAAAGAATGGAACAGGGACCAACAAGATCGATCCAATATTTATTTAGCGCTTTTGTCATGGTGAATCCGGGAGTTCATCATAATAAAATGTTAAAAACCAGCAACCTTTTTATACAGGTTCAGCCACTTCACAATCAGTGAATGTGAGAATTTTAAAGTCACAGTCAACCGCAAATTTTATAGATGAAAAGTCTTGTTCACAAAAGAAAAAAACTCTATAAAATACTGTTCAAAAATCTGTTAAAACAATACCATTCATAAAAATGAATAATAAATGCCAGTTAAAAATACACCATCCCAAAACAACAGCTGACACTATCTAAATAATTTAAGATGTAAAGGAAACAATGCAGTAATATTTACTCAACTAATCCATATCAAACATTATTCTAATGTAGGTTACAAGCTCTATGTTTAAGGATAGGACCCAGGTTAACATGATCATTCAGTCCAGGTGGGGCCACTGCATTAAGCCTAAGTTGCCAGTACAGTTCTCTCATAGCAATTCTATTTTCCCAATTCCACCCCCAATCAAGTCATGTTTAACTATTTCCACAATTCCAAACAGGAATCTATTGAAATTAGGACAATTAAGTATATGCTTGTATAGAGCATTATTAACATTCTTACGTTAAATAGCATATAGATGTTTGTACATCTGTTTCCGTAAAGCTCTTTCAATCTTACCCACATAGAAAAATTACACTGATGACAAAGTACAATATAAACAAGACCCATACTGTTACAATCCCATTTCTAATTTAATATATAGTAGAGGGTTAAAAAATATAGCATGCCAAAATAAATCAACAAGCAACAGAAATTTATAATGCTACCTAACTTCCAACAAATAAATGCTCAAAAGACTAAAAATTCACTTCTTTCAGAAGAAAAAAAATCAAATAATAATAAAATATTTATAATAACAAAATACTAGCATGCAACACAATTCTCAGTATTGGCTAAAAAAAGAGCTTCTGTGGTATTATGGATCAAGTCAGTCTTCAGTTCCAGTGATTTATTCTGTCTCAGGTGAGGAGTATCATACATCTCAGATCAAATAAATTGCTTTCAGAATAAGTGTAGGCATATTTTGTACAACATGTAGACATCTCATAAATGCTTGTTTATCCTTTCACGGAGGTATTTATGCCACATTTCTGACTCTCATATGATCTGGTTCCAACCTTTCTGAAGGTAAAACAGACCCACACATTTCAGTTCTGTAACTCTGATTTCACACTTACCCTTGTTCAGTGTGATGTCATATTATCTCATTCTATTCAGTAATGGAATGTGCATTTCATCATGCCCTTCTCTGGTTTCATTATATACAAGTATATCACCAATAATATTAAAACACATTTTAGCCCTTGAATCATTTGCTAAACAGATTTCTGAAAGACATCATGTTCTGACAAAATGCCAAATGAAAATCTAAGAGTCTAAACCTTATTATAGTTAATTAATGCACTAAGACTGATTATCATATCAGGGAACATATCAGTACCTACTGAAGTGATCATTAAAGGGTATAGCAGATGTATTTGATAATCTGAGTGGCATCTGGAGCTGTGGGACACTTCGGGCAAAAGCAATACTTCAGTAGTCAGAACAGATTTTAAAATGTAATGCGGTTGTATTTCTTATACTTTACTCTCTGTGATTTTTCCCAGTGGACTTCACTATCCTTCCAATATGAAACTTAAAGAAAATCATCTTGCTGCGATGACGTTTCTGTTTATCAGTAACTTAATTTACTTTGCATACTGTTGTGTGTAAAGACAGATATTTACAAATTACTTTTTCCCCTAACTGTTTCAACCAGGAAGCAGAAATGTATCTACATTTTAAATATTTTGGGAGTTGTCACTAGAATAAACTATTCACTTACAAAGAAGTCTTGAATAGCTTGACATATCATTTATGCTCCTTGACTTCAGCAATCTTTTGCCCTTAAGGGGGACAAAACAAGAGTTCTGCGCTAGTATTATTATCTTCTGTTCAGAGAAAATTTTATGTGAGGATTGCTTCAGGACTTTTCTTGAAAACATTATTGGAAACCAATGTATCAGAAGTGGACATCAGATTATCAGGCTGGAGACCACCAGATCAGTGAGCCATTGGTGCATCAAAGCAGTCAAACATAAAAACTAGAGGATTACTAGAGCTACCTAGGTGACAGTACACCAGCCATGTAGCCTTCCAGGTCAACAATTTTAAAAGTACTATCAACAGGCATGGTGCTTGCAGCAAATCTGCCTCCCATTGTATACTAGTAGTCCTTTAAACAGTAGAAAGCCAGTTCAAAGATAAATGAAAGAGATGTTTTGCAAGTTTTAATTATACATAACTGTAGTTGACGTGCATTGGTTTTTGAGCAATGTCTACACTTATGACTCTTTTAGTATTAGACCTCTTGAGTAGTGACATCATACAGACTAGAAAGACAGCCTTTATTTAAGAGCAATCTCTGCTGTTTCACTCTCTCCTCTTGATTTGTAGCTTTAAGGGAAACCTTAGCTTGAAGATTCAGTAATGAGTAAAACTGTTAGAATAAAATACAGAGGAAGCAACTTTATAATCACTTAATCTTCTACTATGAGATTAAAATCAATGGCCCTAGCGCACCCAGCTCATTGTGATACTATCACAAGAATATAGAAGAATTAAACTGAATTTAAATATTAAATCACTAATTTACTTACATGGTCACAGCTATATGAACATTATGTGAAGCATCTTCGCAGCAGGGAGTACCATGAATTCAAATATTACATCACAAGCAGACATTTTTACAATCACATTTATGGTCACTCATTAATATATTAAGGATGTGATAGTAGAGCAGCAGTATTAAATGCATTTATTTATTTGTTCTTGCTTATTCTGCTATAGGCAAGTCAAAAATCTACAAGCATTTTCTCAGATGGAAAATGATTGTAAATTTCTCTAAGACATAGACACGTTTAAGTTCTCATACTAATGGTTTCTGCTAACCAAACAATACTGGAGGTACTTTATGTATGCTATACAGGCTAACTGATTGTATTCCATCTGTATTAAGTGGCACTTTTTTATTTCATGCACTCAATAGTACCTAATAAAATAATTTAGACATCAGGTAATATCATTTTATTTATTTTCATTTTATAAAACATTTGGAAGGTACGAGGGTAGTGTGACAGCGGTGAGGTCTGCGGTGGGAGTGATGGATGCGTTTAAGGTGGAGGTAGGGTTACATCAAGGATCAGCTCTGAGCCCTTTCTTATTTGCAATGGTGATGGACAGGTTGACAGATGAGCTCAGACAGGAGTCCCCGTGGATTATGATGTTTGCAGATGACATTGTGATCTGTAGTGAGAGTAGGGGACAGGTGGAGGAGACCCTGGAGAGATGGAGAGATGCTCTAGAGAGAAGAGGAATGAAGGTCAGCAGGACTAAGACTGAATATATGTGTGTGAATGAGAGGGAGGATAGATGAATGGTGAGGATGCAAGGAGTAGAGGTGGTGAAGGTGGATGAGTTTAAATACTTGGGATCAATAATTCAGAGTAACGGTGAGTGTGGAAGAGAGGTGAAGAATTCAGTATAGGCAGGATGGAGTGGGTGGAGAAGAGTGTCAGGAGTGATTTGTGACAGACGAGTACCAGTAAGAGTGAAAGGGAAGGTCTACAAGAGGATAGTGAGACTTGCTGTGTTATATGGGTTGGAGACAGTGGCATTGACAAAAAGACAGGAGTTTGAGCTGGATGTGGCAGAGTTAAAGATGTTAAGATTTGCACTGGGTGTGATGAGGGTGGACAGGATTAGGAATAAGTATATTAGAGGGTCAGCCCAGGTTGTAAGGTTTGGAGACAAACCCAGAGAAGCAAGATTACGTTGGTTTGGACATGTGCTGAGGATGGATGCTGAGTATATTGGGAAAAAAGATGCTAAGGATGAACCTACCAGGTAACAGGAAAAGAGGAAGGCCTAAGATAAGGTTTATGGATGTGGTGAGAGAGGATATGCAGGTGGTTGGTGTAACAGAGCAAGATGCAGAGGACAGGAAGAAATGGAAACAGATGATCCGCTGTGATGACCCCTAACGGGAACAGCCAAAAGAAGATGATGATGATGATGATGATATAATATTTAGAAGGTAGGCTTCTTATATGGACTGTGCAGCATTCATTGGATACATTTGATTCTGTAAACCTCTAGTTAGATACTGGACACCTCCTAATGTGTCATTGCAACTATAAGCAAAAGGGAATGTCATAAGCTGTCAATCTATCTCTGCTAAGAATATAACTGTATTAGTGGTTTGGTCTGTATGCACTAGTGAAGCAAAAAGACTGTTCTCCGTGTTTTCCAGGGATATCAGTCTCTCTACTGGTCTTTCTTAATCAGCAGTCACCTTTGCTTGGTGTCATCCTTTTGACTTACTGAGCAGTACATCAGGATATCTTTGCATTATATCAGTAATTATGAAGTAGTAAGTCTAACGTGACATGGATTTAAATCAAGCTGTGCATGACTAACTAATCACATACATATTTACTCAAATCAGTTTTATAAAAGAGGAGCCATCTTTTGTAATGTATACAGGGACATGCATGCATGTTGACAGATATGCATTTGTTTAGACTATTGTCTTTTAAATTCATAGCATAATTTGATTTTAATTTTCATGGTTGAGTAGGTTTTAAGTGTATATTAAGTACTTTATTGCTCTGTATTGCTGTTAAAATGCTGTTTCATATGCCAGTTTCATCTTTTGAAGGGTACTTCATTTGTCTTGCAAAATAATTTCCAGGAGAATGTCATATCAAGGAGGGATTTTGCTAAGGATTTTTTTTTGTTCAATTTTGAAAATTCTATATCTAAAAACATTTCACAGAGTTATCAAACTAGTATACTGATGTTACAAGTTTATTTCAGTAAAGGCATGATTTAATTTATAAATGTAGACTGTTTATGTTCTGTGAAAGTTGAAGATTTGCAATACTGATCATTTATGATATAAAGTGAATGCAATGGAAGTAGGAAAATGCATGTCATTTGAATGAAATTTCTCAATTGATGGCATAAACTGGCTTCAAGTCCCCAGAGTGATGGATAATATGGGTAAAATTTGACTCTGTGCTATTATTCTTTTAAGCTAAGCTTGAATTTAGACTGCAGAGTGTAGATTAAATTGGGGATATTTTCCATAGAAAAGAAGAGGAGGGAAACGTTTCTTTACTAAAGTTGCTGAGAGAAGTAGGCTCCAACTGTACTTGGTTGGCTTTGTTTGTTATTTATTCATTTATTTACTTATTTATAGACATTACACTACTAGGAAAGTCAGACTGGGTAAATGTTCATTTTCAGTGTAAGACCAGGAAGAAAAGCTTCACGGTATCACAAAACACTTTAAGAACAATAATTTTACAATCTTGAAAAAAATAACAAAAACAACTGCAGTTTAAACAATTTTACTAAATTAGACATAATATGAAAACATTGGTTAAGATTAAATATAATGATTTAATATTTATATAAATTTTAGACAGTTTATAGAGAAATTACAGGTAAGTTAGCATAATACAAACAGGAATTACAATATGAAATGAGAGAAGAAACAGGGTTATGGCATATTCAGAATGAGATTTGGGAGAGAAATTGATTGAAGCAAAGAAGTGAATGAAAAAGGGAGAGTAAGGAGCTGTTAAGTATGGAAAGGTACTTGTTCATATTTAGGGATATAGTTTATTATGGTGTTGAGAAAGAACAGGGCCAGATTTTCACTAAGAAGTCCTTCAGAATGGTTCTAATGGACTGAATGAGGGTATTGAAATGATGGATGCTAGTAAGGAGTTCCAGGCCTTAAAAAAATGGTATAAGTACAGACCATTCTTGGCAGATTTGATAGATTTGTGGACAGAGAAGAGTATTGGGTCATTGATTCAAAGCAACAGATTGGGAACATAGTTGTGTGAAAAGGTATTTAGTGCTAGACAAGCATATGGATACTTGGTAATTTTATAGCTGGTAAGAAGCTGTATATGTTAGCTGATGGGATAGTTCTAACAAACTTAGGCTTTTTAGTGTTATAGACTAGTGGATTCTGAAAAGGATATTTCCTGCAAATGTAGCCACTATATTATAGCACTGTTCAAGTTTTGACTTTTGTAATACCTGGAGCTTCATTAAGATGAGAAAGCCATAATGCAGTGAGGGGACAAGTAAGTACTGACAACTGTAGTTTTAGTTGCTTTGGTTTGAACAATTTTTGGCACTGTAAAGCATCCCTAGCCTTTAATGATTATTTGTATGCAATTTTATATATGCAGGTTGAATTTAAGATTATCATCCCTATAATTTGTTATGATAAGTGACTTTAATAGTGGCATTATTAAGAGAGGGGATTTTAAATTGTGTTTTTTCATGAAACAGTGATTTTTTTTTTTTTGTTTGAGCATAAGTTGTAAATTACAGTGCAATTTTTCAATGGGTGTTAAAGCTTCCTGAGTAAATATTTGGACATATGCCATGATGTCAGATATGCATACACGTGTATAATAATCTGCATATTTTATTGTGGAGGTCTGTTGTGTGGATGTTGGTAAGAATGTTAAAGTGGAGGGGACCAAAGATAAAGCCCTGTGGAACACCAGTGATGTCTGGGAGGTATGGCGAGAGAGTAGAGTGTCATTTTACTGACTGATAACTATTGGACAGGTAGCTTTTGAATATAGAATGAAGGGCAGAAACATACCTACTGAGGATATATAAAGTAGATGTTTGCTGTGACAAACTGTGTCAAAGCCTTTAGACAATTCTAGTAATAAGGAGGAGACTAGTTTGCCATTGCCTTTAGCTTTATTGATAGTAGCTATAAAGGTTAAGTGTGCATTGTTAGTACTATGGGGAGGGATTGAAGCTGTGTTGTATGGGGGATAGGAGTTCTTCCTGAAGGAGATAGTTTAGCAATTGTTTTTGAATATATTTTTCAAGTATTTTTGAGAGGGGATAAGATTGCTATAGGTCTAAAGTTAGTAATGTCTGCTGAATTTCCTCCTCTGTGAGAAGGGATATTGTGTGATTTTTTTTTTCCAGAGAGAGAGAATGTATGATTCCTGATCTGACCTTATTGAGACAGGGTAGGCAACACTATTGGCCGCTGTCTTAAAGTACTCACTTGGATAGTCTTCATCTGAAGTAGGGCATAGTTTGAGCTTGTTTAAAAGTAGTTTATATAGCATGTGGGCATAAGTTTGAAGGTGAAGGTGAAAGTGATTGTGGTGATATGTGGCTGTTGAGCAGGGTTGGGATTAGATATTGGGGAATCCTTGGCTAAGGATGGTATCCTAGCTATGAAATAAGAGTTAAACTGTATTACAGTATGGAGTGGTGAAATATTAGGAGAGAGTTTAGGGCTGAATTGTTTTGCAAGGATCTAAAATTTCTTTAATGGCTGACCAGAATTTTTTAGAGTTGTGTTTACTATTGTTCTGAATGTTGTTAAAGTATAATTTATTTGTATTTGTTTATTTGCTTTTTTAATATGGTTGCAGAGCATTCTGAAGTTTTCAAGATATTCTGGTGTTTCATATTTTTGCCACTCTTTCCATGTTTTTTTCTGTATCTTGCATTAGCAAACTACTCTTTTTGGATTGCCAAATTGTATTATCTGTCTTCAGTCTCTTCCTTCTAGGAGGTACAAAGCTATTTAGGATAGTTATATTGAATTCATTTCCATTATCTAAGGGGAGGATCTTTGTGATGTTGCACTTAATGGATCATAGGGCACTAATGAATATTTCTGGGTAAAACTTAGACAGGCTGCATGCTGTTTTATAGACATTCTGTTGAAGTGGATGTCTGAAGTATTGGTTGTATAGACTGGGAGATGGTCAGTCAGAGAGTCTGACATTCTACATGTAATGGTGAATTTGCTAGGATCTGATAAAAGGATCCAGCCTAATAAGGAATTTAATGTCATGTTATAATGTGTCGGGTTATCAATTAGTTTTGTGAAACCATATAAGTTCATGTTAGATGTAGGGGAGCAGTTATGTTCAACCAACTGATTTGGATGTCCAGTGTACTATATCTTCTAGTGTAGCTGTATCATCACAAGGAGGGATGTAAAGAAAAATTATACATATTTCTTTATGTTTGTCAATTTTCAGGACCATGATAAGAAGCTCTGCAGAACTGAATTTTAGTATCAATTTGTTGTAGGGGAATGTGGTAGTTGCTGGGGAATATTAAAACGATACCGCCACCTTTCCTGTTTATATGGTCAGTCATAGGCCTCAGTGAAACTCATTACATGCTAAGATAGAATTGCGAATCACAGAGAAGGAAATGTCTTTCGTTACATTTATTTGACAGGATACTTGTAATAAAGAAATGTATTAATAAATCGCCACTGGGATTTGCCTCAGAAGAATTTGAAATTGTATCCCTAAAAATTGTAATAACAGGGGGTATAGTGATGCTGCATGGTAAGAGCCAGCTTTCTCAGAAAATCATTGCTTGATGAAGTCATAACTTATTCTTAGCTCAATGGTGCACACTATAAAAGTGCATGAGAAACAGTAGCAGAATGACAAATATTGCTGAATGTTTTACCAAATAAGCGATTACTGAAAGGGTACAAGTCAAAGAAGTGATATGCAATTGCTGACAGGTGGCTTAGTAAAGGTGCACATGGTGAATGTGTTAAGACTTTGAATGACTGGAAAAATGTTTTTTCAGTAGGAAGTTGCTCTCAAGAAATTAGTGAAGCTGAGTATGTGAAAGAAAGTATTGCTGGTATATGTAAGTTGTTTTTTTTTTTTTTTCGGCATTTCCTGGTTAGGGGTCGCCACAGTGGAACTCCGGTCCACTAATGATTGTCAGTAGATATTTACGGTGCTGAGGTGCCAGCTCGACACTCAACCTTCAACGAAGGCACACCCATTCCTGGATGTCTTTCAAATGCTACTCGACCGCGGTGAGGACATGCAGACTCCACACAGAAGGCGTTCCAGCCAAGAATCGAATGGGAGAACCTCTTGCTGTGAGGCGACAATGCTACCGCTGCACCACCATGGCAGAACAACCATTGTTACAGTACTGAAAAAGAATTTTGTGGATTTTGTGGCAGATCAAAATCTGATACTTCATAAAGAAGTTGCAAAACATTGCTATCATTTTTTGGTAGTACTATAAGAAGTTTTTTGCGTTGGCATTCATAAAAGCAAGGACAATTTGAAGTTGATTGCATTTGATTGTACTGGAAGCTGTAATAACAAGAAGTTCTGAACTGTACAAATACTGTTGTTAATGAAGTGTGACCAAAAGTTCTAGTTGCTTTTTATTATGAGGTACTACAGGCATTATCTACTATTCATTGTGCAGCATACTTTTTAAACTGGAAGACTAGGCAACTGAAATGTGACAGAGGTATTCTTGGTGCTGAAACAACACAAGTGCTGCTTCTAATATGTATATTTACTGGTCCAGGGAATAAATCTGCACCTATAACAGAAACAAGTAGTGAACTAATTAAAATGTGTACTTTGTGACCTTAAATTGAAATCAGAATTAAAGGAAGTTGCAGAGTCTAAAGCAGTGCAAAACCAATGCATAAGAACTAATAGTAAATTGAGGTGCTAATTCAAATAATGAATTGCATGCCTGTATGAGCAGATGCTCAATTAAAAAGATGCTACTATAAAACCTGATATTCAAACCTAGTAAACTTTAAGGGAATTAAAACATGGTTTGCATTGAAAAAATGAAAAACAAAGGAAATGAAGCAGGTCAAAATACTTGTGCTAAATGTAAAAGTTTGTTAGTCTCTAAGACTTCCCTTCCAAATCTCTAAAAAATCTTGAAGTATTGTAAATAAAGTAACAGACCTGCACTCCTGGATATCTAACACATCTTCTCACATTCTTGCCCTATCAGAAACTTGGCTGAAACCTCACATCCTTAACACAAAAATCCTACCTCCGGGTTATAACATATTTTGCTCAGATAGAACCAATAAACGGGGAGGAGGGGTTGCTATCCTTTACCTGAGCTACTTAACCTGTCAACTCACTCTATCTCTGTTTCCTACTTCTCACCTTCTGAAATACTTATAGTAAGTTGTCACCTCAACCCTCACAAAAAAATTGCCAGAGTCTCTATATACATCCCCCCTGGTGATAATATTCCCATCCTAGAGAACTTCCTGTCCTGGATCACTCACCATATCCCTTATGAAAATATCATACTTGGAGACACTAATATAGTCTGGACTAAACTGCCCCCCTCATCCCCTACCCATAGTCTTACCCTTCACAGTTTTCACCAACACATCTCCACTCCTACTAGAATAAACAAAAACTCCTCATCTGGACCCATCCTTGACTGGATCCTTACTTCAGTTCCTCACATCTACCATAGTCCCAGTATACTTCTTAACTCATTGAGTGACCACTCTCCAACCTTCATACACAGATTCACCCAACACTCACCTGAAGACTCTACTTACAGGGTATGCTGTGATCTTACCCACTTCGACCCATATACTTCTAACTCCAAACTATCTGCCATTAATTGGTCCTTCCTCTATCACCTCCCTCTCAGTGAAGCAGTAAATTCCTTCAGTATGATTTTCCTTGACACACTTGATTCTGTTGCTCCATCCAGAAAAATCAGAATCAAATCCAACTACTCCCCCTGGTTAACAAAACAAACCCACTCAGTTGTGCACAAAAGAGATTCCTGGAAAACATGGGTTAAAAACAAGTCCCGTCTCTTACTGCAGACTGCAGAGCTCAGAATCCTGGCTAAAAGACTTGTCAACAGAGACAAGAGATCTTTTTTTCCCTCTAACCAAAGTATCCCACAGAAAAATCCACAAAAATTCTGGACCACCATCAACAATCTACTCCACACAGGTAACCCCACTACTCCCAACCCCTTTCCAAACAACACTGCTTCTGAAACTGCCTCCCTCCTTAATGCCTATTTCATAGAAACTATTCAGAACCTCACACTTAATACACAAAACAGTACATCTCACTCAACACCTCCACTGCCCCATAACAAAACTCTCTCCATGCTTTTTCTTTCCAACCAGTCCCAATTACTACAATTAAATCTCTCCTTAACAAACTTAAACCCTGCTCACCCTCATCAGACCAACTACCCCCTCATTTCTTAAAAATAGCTGCACAATCCATCACCTACCCTGTCTCTATTCTTATTAACTATTCCATCTCAGAAGCCCCGGTCCATGACATTTGGAAATCCTTCTGTACTATCCCTCTTCACAAAGGCAGCAACTCTGCAGATCCCTCTAACTTTAGACTAATTGCTATCCTGTCCCCCTATCCAAAATCTTGGAAAAGTGCATACATATTCAGCTACTCAAACACCTTCTTGATAACAATTTCCTCACTCCTACCCAGCATAGCTTTAGGCCCCACCACAGCACTTCTATTGGATTACTGTCATTTACCCAAATAATAGCTGAGGCCCATGACAATAACTTCTTCATCTCCATTTTTTTCCTCGATCTTTCCAAGGCCTCTGATACTGTCTCTCATTCTAAACTTCTAACTAAACTCTCAGACTTACATCTCTCTACCTCCTCCACCAAACGGTTTTCTAGCTATCTCTCCAGTAGACAGCAATCTGTCCACTGGCAAACTGTCCTCGCTCCATTCCTCCCTGTTAATACTGGAGTTCCCCAAAGATCAGTTCTGGGCCCTTTCCTGTTTAATATATTCACTAATAAACTTCACTCTGCTACTAACCTCTCTACAGTTCTATAGTACGCTGATGACTCAGCCCTCATTACATCTGCCCACAACATCCCTGATCTACTAGCTCTCATTCAACAAACCTTTTCCTCTGTCAAAACCTGGATCTCTGATAACCAACTCATATTAAATAAAAAAAAAAAAACAGCTCCTTCTCTTCCTCCCTAAAATGCTTGCTCAGCACAAAGCCTCTTTCTCTATATCCTCTCTCAACAACACCATTATTAAACCTGAACCCCATAGTAAACTACTTGGAGTTATCATTGACAATGAATTAAATTTTGATATTAATTTTCAACAAAGTATAAAAAAGAATTCGCCAGCAAACAAAACGGATATAGTCCAAACCAACGTGTTATCCGATGCTCGAGACCAGGTTCACCACAAACGTATTTATTCAACACCAAACAGTCATCAATACATTAACGCCTTAGTTAAAACCAACACATTGCGTTTTCGTTCACATTAGACTTCATCAGAAAAGACCAGTGCATCCAACAATATGCTGTTATATATGTCCATCAATTAATCTTAATTACATTCAATTAACCATTCTTATTAGATTTAAAGCAATATTACAAAGTACTAAGCACTAAGACTCAGTAAATTCACTCATATAAAATAGTTCTTGACAACAGTTAAAATGACAGATGTATGTACAATTAATTTAAATATTGTTAAAAATATAAACTTGTTTTAATAAATATAAGTATGTTATAATGAAAATATATTATTTAAAAACTGTAATTTAAAAACAATCCAATATATTCATTTCAGTTAAAAATGTGTAGAAACATGACCACTTTATTGCCAATATTAGGGTTCAAAATCAGCAAGATACTAGCATAGCGCATAATGGTATGAATATATAACATATGAATTTCATTGTGTGTATTTAAAATAATTCATTTACCTATTAATAAAATATTAATACCTAAATTTGAACTAAAACAAGACTGTCTTAAGGGAGAGCATTCAAAATACAAAATTTCTAGTGCATGTGTATCCTTGAACAGTGTAAGGGCGGCCTCTGGTGGCAAAGAATTGTATATATTCTAACTATAACTTTGCTAATTTTTTAAATACACACAATGAAATTCATATAGGTTCATAGGTTCATAGGGTCATAGGTTCATACTAGGCTATCTGCCCAAGGGCATTTATAAGCCTAGCCCATAGTTATGTGGCTTTCGCCACCCCTTTAGTTTGAATAAAAACTATGCCTATCATTTTGCTGTGCCTCTGTCAAGCAGTGACGCTGAAGTAATCCCTGGGGTATATCTGCAATCTACCATCCATTGGTCAAGATTCCTCTTGAACAAGACCAGAGAGGTGCTCTGCCTCACATGTACCGGGATTTTGTTCCACAGCATAGGGAGTCTCTGGGTGATGAATCTGTCCCTCCAGCACGTTCTATTTATAACCGTGTCAAGGTTTAAGTCTCCCGCCCTTGTGGTTCTGAGGGATCTAGATTTTTTGAGGTGAAGCATATTCATCAAATCTGGGTTTGACATGGCCTTATATGTCAGGCACAGGTCACCTCTGAGCAAGCGGTATGAGACTGAATAGAGCTGGAGTTCTTTCAGTCGGGCAGCATAAGACATATTTTGAGACCCTTTATCCTTTTGGTGAGGAACTTTTGGGGCCTTTCAAGCTGCAGCAGGTGTCTGGTCAGATACATTCGAACGGGCATTGTACTCAATCATACGTCTAATAAGTGATGAGTACAGGGGACGATGACCTCCCTTGATCTAGATGTGAATCCCTTCATGATCAGGTGGGTGATATAGAAGGTTTTCCTAACTACTTTAGCAACATGAGTGTCAAACGAAAGGCTACTGTCAACCTGGGTCCCCAGATCTCTGATGACTTTTTCTGTGCTCAGTGGATTGCCACCTATATGGTAGCTAGGGGTAGCCTTGTTTTTCCCAAAGGGTATGACTATGCATTTTTGGCGTTTAACTTCAGGCCATGGCTCTGGCACCAGTTATCCATTTCTGTGAGGCCCTTCTGGAGGATATCTGTGTCAGATGTGTTTTCGACTATGGCCCAGTTTGCAGTCATCTGCAAACTTTGTCAGCCATAACCCTCCTGTGTTTGCTTGTACTTCAGAAAAGTAGATGCCGAACAAGAGTGGACCCAGGACTGAGCCCTGTGGGACACCACTTGTGACAGGCTTTGAGTCTGACATGGCTCCAGCAACTCTGACCCTGTGGGTTCTGTCACTTAGCCAGTTTGCAACCCATCTTGTGATGTATGGGTTTACATTCAAGCTGATGAGTTTTCGATGATACCTGAGTGGGGTATTGTGTCGAAGGCCTTTGCCAGGTCGAGGTAGGCTGTATGGACTGCCTTTCCTCATCAATGGCCTTGGTGACTGTCTCAAAAAGTCAACCAAGTTTAAGAGGCAGGATCTGCCTTTGACAAAGCCAAACTGAGTTGGATCCAAAGTCTGCAAGTTCCCTATGTCTTTATTTATGAGTTCCATTATGATCCCCTCCATGGCTTTGCAGATAAGGCTTGTCAAGCTAATGGGGCGGTAATTTCCAGGGTCTGTGGAGGCACCGCCCTTATGAAGTGGGACCACAGTCGCCGTCGCCACTCCTTGGGTACGTATCCTGAGGTGAGGCTAAGATTAAACAGCTGTCCTAACTGTGGGTTTAATTCCTCATTGAGTTCATGAAGCACACAGCCGGGACACCATCCGGTCCCATGGATGCTGTGTTTTTGCCTTAGTGAGGGCAGTTCTCACCTGGGCGTTGGAGATGTTTGGGGGCTACAATCCTCTGGAATAGATATATCTCCTTTTGGGGGAGGAGAAGTTTGCACTGAACCTGTCAGCCAGTATGTTGGCAATGTGTGTAGGTTCAGTAATTTTCACATCATTTTGAACTAATTCTGAGCATATCTGGGAGTTTCCTCCTAGGTTTCTAACATAGCTAAAGAAGGCCTTATGATTCTCTTTAGAGTCCTTGGCGATTTTTCTCTCAAAATTTGCCTTGGATGATTTTATGAGAGCTCTTAGTTTTTTACTTATAATGATCAAAGGTGTCTTACCTTTCAAGGATTTTGCTCTATCTTGTAGTAGCTTCCTCCTTTTGTTGTAGAGCTTGTTTATGGCTGGGGTCCACCAGACTGGACGCTTGCCTTTGGTACAGAGAGTCTTAGTTTTGTTTGGGATTGCCTGATCCATGCAGTCCTGTAGGTGCTGGTAGAAGGCATTTGTAAGTGATTCAGCGGTTTGAGTAATGTTTACCACTGGCTCAGGGGCCTTAAAGGAGACCACACTAGTTTTTAGAAGTGTGAAATCGGCTTTTGAGAAGTTTTTCACTGTGGTCTTTTTGTTTCAGGTGGGGCGGATGAGGACCTCCAGCGAGATTAGTTTATGATCTGATCTCACCAGTGAGGGGTATACTTCGGTGTTGAACATTTTGATCCCATGTTCGTGATGATGAGATCAAGTATGTTTTCTCCTCTTGTGGGGATGGTGACTAGTTGTTCCATGGCATTTGAGTTTATGAACTCCAGGAATCTTTGGGTTAGAGTGTTCGGGCTTGAGTAGTGTTCCCAGTCTATATTAGGGTAGTTAAAGTCACCTAGTATGATGGTGTTTGGAGATACAATTATCCCTCCAATGTTTTCAGGAAGGCCATGTGAGGTTCCTGAGTTTGAGAGGGTGGCCTGTAACATGCTACAAATTGCAGAGCAGTCTTGCCTATGGTTAATTGCACCTGGATGGTCTCCGATGCATCATGCGTTGCCACCAACCTTGAGGTGTGGGTGTCCCTTATGAATATGGACACCCCCCCTCCTTTCTTGGTGTTGTCCGGATTTTGGGGCCGGAACGCATGATATGAGGTGAAACCTGTTAGTGCTGGGGTGCTCTCAGGAGCCTTGAACCAGGTTTCTGTCACAGCACAGACATCGATGTTCTCCATATTGAGAAGGGCCTCGAGTGCGTGCATCTTGAGATTGAGACTTCTGGCATTGAGCAGCATTACCCTTAGTTTTTTTCCTTTTTGGTGTTCTAGGGTGGTAGGTTTAGAATTTGAGCCTTGCCTAAAAAAGGCACTATGGGGGTGGCAAGAGCCTTTGCCAATATCCGGAAGCCCAGGGGTGACAGGTGCAAGCCGTCCCTTGCAAAGCAGCGTGGCTTGTCCAGCATGTCATCCCAGGCAGACAGACATTGGATCCCCTTTGAATGACACCAGAATTTAAGCCAATTATTAAAGCTGTTATATATTCATACCATTATGCGCTATGCTAGTATCTTGCTGATTTTGAACCCTAATATTGGCAATAAAGTGGTCATGTTTCTACACATTTTTAACTGAAATGAATATATTGGATTGTTTTTAAATTACAGTTTTTAAATAATATATTTTCATTATAACATACTTATATTTATTAAAACAAGTTTATATTTTTAACAATATTTAAATTAATTGTACATACATCTGTCATTTTAACTGTTGTCAAGAACTATTTTATATGAGTGAATTTACTGAGTCTTAGTGCTTAGTACTTTGTAATATTGCTTTAAATCTAATAAGAATGGTTAATTGAATGTAATTAAGATTAATTGATGGACATATATAACAGCATATTGTTGGATGCACTGGTCTTTTCTGATGAAGTCTAATGTGAACGAAAACGCAATGTGTTGGTTTTAACTAAGGCGTTAATGTATTGATGACTGTTTGGTGTTGAATAAATACGTTTGTGGTGAACCTGGTCTCGAGCATCGGATAACACGTTGGTTTGGACTATATCCGTTTTGTTTGCTGGCGAATTGTGTTTGGAGTATTTTCGGCAGTTCCTTTTGTTTGTTACAAAGTATAAAAAAGACCCACCAGGAACTTGGACTTCTCTTTCGTAATCAAAAATTTCTGTCACCTTCCTCCAAATCCTCCCTTACTCAGGCCCTACTCCTACCCAGCCTTCTTTACAGTTCCCCTGGCCTTACTTATATTCAAACATCTCTTATCACTTAACTAGAGCAAACTTATAACAAAATTGCCAAATTTGCCGCCATCCTTCCTTACAAATCTCACCACTGTCTTGCCCTTAAGTCACTCCAATGGCCAGAATTCTTCAAACAGCTACCTGTACCCCAGCTTCATATTGCACACTCATTCCTATATGAACCCTCATCCTATCCCTCCATCTCCAATTTAATCTGTTTCTATAACCCCCACTCATCATCTCCGGGCTGTCAGTAAACACCTCCTTTAGTTATACAAACCCAAGAAAAACATTGGTAAGGTCCTTTACAAATACTCTGTAGCCTATGCTTGTAACTCACTCCCTCTTAACCTAAGAAGCATTCAGTATAAATACCTGTTTAAGAAAGAACTTAAACTTTTTCTCATGAAGACTTGGTCATGTCTTTGTCAACCCCCCCCACTTGAACTAGTCTCCTCTCTTCTCAGCGTATCTGCTTTTCCCTATCAACTGTTTGTCCTCCATGTACTTATTCTAGCAATTGTATTCATACTGTACTCCATGGTGTAATATTCTCTAAACCTTTTAATTGTTAAACTGTATTCATACTGCACTCCTTAGAGTAACATTCTATAAACCTTTTAATTGTTAAACTGTATTCATATTGTACTCCTTAGAGTAATATTCTATAATCCTTTTCAATGTTAAACTGTATTCATACTGTACTCCTTTGTGTAATATTCTCTAAACATTTTAATTGTTAAACTGTATTCATACTGTACTCCTTTGTGTAATAATACTCTCTAAACCTTTTAATTGTTAAACTGTATTCATACTGTACTCCTTGATGTAATATTCTCTAAACCTTTTAATTGTTAAACTGTATTCATACTGCACTCCTTAGAGTAACATTCTATAAACCTTTTAATTGTTAAACTGTATTCATATTGTACTCCTTAGAGTAATATTCTATAATCCTTTTAATTGTTAAACTGTATTCATACTGTACTCCTTTGTGTAATAATAATCTCTAAACCTTTTAATTGTTAAACTGTATTCATACTGTACTCCTTGATGTAATATTCTCTAAACCTTTTAATTGTTAAACTGTATTCATACTGCACTCCTTAGAGTAACATTCTATAAACCTTTTAATTGTTAAACTGTATTCATATTGTACTCCTTAGAGTAATATTCTATAATCCTTTTAATTGTTAAACTGTATTCATACTGTACTCCTTTGTGTAATAATACTCTCTAAACCTTTTAATTGTTAAACTGTATTCATACTGTACTCCTTGATGTAATATTCTCTAAACCTTTTAATTGTTAAACTGTATTCATACTGTTCTCCTTGGTGTAATATTCTCTAAACCTTTTAATTGTTAAACTGTATTCATACTGTACTCCTTAGAGTAACATTCTATAAACCTTTTAATTGTTAAACTGTATTCATATTGTACTCCTTAGAGTAATATTCTATAATCCTTTTAATTGTTAAACTGTATTCATATTGTACTCCTTAGAGTAATATTCTATAATCCTTTTAATTGTTAAACTGTATTCATACTGTACTCCTTTGTGTAATAATATTCTCTAAACCTTTTAATTGTTAAACTGAATTCATACTGTACTCCTTAATGTAATATTCTCTAAACCTTTTAATTGTTAAACTGTATTCATACTGTACTCCTTGGTGTAATATCCTCTAAACCTTTTAATTGTTAAACTGTATTCATACTGTACTCCTTTGTGTAATAATATTCTCTAAACCTTTTAATTGTTAAACTGTATTCATACTGTACTCCTTGGTGTAATATCCTCTAAACCTTTTAATTGCTAAACTGAATTCATACTGTACTCCTTGATGTAATATCCTCTAAACCTTTTAATTGTTAAACTGTATTCATACTGTACTCCTTAGTGTAATATTCTCTAAATCTTTTAATTGTTAAACTGTATTCATACTGTACTCCTTTGGATAATAATATTCTCTAACCCTTTTAATTGTTAAACTGTATTCATACTGTACTCCTTTGTGTAATAATACTCTCTAAACCTTTTAATTGTTAAACTGTATTCATACTGTACTCCTTTGTGTAATAATACTCTCTAAACCTTTTAATTATTAAACTGTATTCATACTGTACTCCTTTGTGTAATAATACTCTCTAAACCTTTTAATTGTTAAACTGTATTCATACTGTACTCCTTGATGTAATATTCTCTAAACCTTTTAATTGTTAAACTGTATTCATACTGTACTCCTTTGTGTAATAATATTCTCTAAACCTTTTAATTGTTAAACTGTATTCATACTGTACTCCTTTGTGTAATAATATTCTCTAAGCCTTTTAATTGTTAAACTGTATTCATACTGTACTCCTTTGTGTAATAATATTCTTTAACCTTTTAATTATTTGACCTATGCTATATACTGTTCTCAAATTTTGTAAATTGTACTTAACTGTTATTTTACCTTTGCATTGTACTGATGTGCACAATTTTTTAACTTGTACTATATTTCTGTGACCCTACTTTAATATTTTGTAAATATCATAATTACTTGTATTATTTCTGGAGCTTTTCTCCTCGAGTCTCCACTGAAAATGGGTCCCTGGCTCAGCTGGACTAACCCGGTTAACAAACGTCAATAAATAAATAAAACAAATAAATAAATAAAATAGTGCTAAGATGCATTAGTAGGTGACTGATAATGAAACAAAAATGTTACTGAGTCACAACTGTGTTAGTGTGCTGTGTGCAAGCTTCAGTTGGGCAACACTGACAGACGAAATGCACCTGAAATACAACATGAAGTCAAGCAGGGTACAGATAATCGACTGCGTATATCTGAAGGTTTGGTTAGCTTGCAGCAAAGGGATAGTAAGAATTAAACTGTATTTTAAACTGATGCTGAAAAAACCTGAAGCAGTGTAATTACTAAACTGGGTATGATGTAATGGATATTTTTAAACATTTTTATTAAATTATGACATGTAATCAATGACAGGACTATACATACATTAGTAGAAAAGAAACCAAACCATAGCAACATTCCCATTGTTATTTTTATGCACAATGCATGTATGCTTTCTTTATAACATATTTCATTCACTCCACCATGGTATTCCTGCCTTACCTTTAACCTTTCTGTTCCTTCTGAGCATTGCTCTACTAATATTGCTCTCACAAATGCCATTTACTTCTAATAATTTGCTCATTCCCTTTTTAAAGATCTCAACTCCCTGATGGCTTTATGGTTTTTTTTAGAACAAAGACACCCTGAGTGGAGAAAAGACAGAGATGGGATTTATGAATGTGATGTTGCCAAAATAACTATCCATGATCATTGTCTATGAAACCAACTAGTATGTTCTGGTTGAACAAGATATGCCACAGAAGGTGAATATCTGCCTGAGTCTTGTCAGTGTCTAGACATAATAGATATCTTGCCATGTGCATTTGCATGTCTACAGTTAAACTCCATGAGTACAGGCATCACTAGAAAATGCGCCAGTTGTAGGAATGTTTGACAATAGCTTAGCATATGGCAAGAAATTTGTTTGAAAAAGTTTTTCAGCATTACATTTACTGTAGTTAATAGCAGCAGTACTCCCCCACATGGCCCCACTGACCTGCACTTGTTGATGTTCCTCTGAATGCAAGGGTTCATGCAACTTCTAATGGTAATGGGTTCTATCAGATGACCACAATGGCTGTGCCTGTGACTTTCACATTTAAAGCAATATGTCAGAGGACAGCTGAGATCAGCATTGCATGTTATGCTGTGATAGACTTGACCACCGACTTAACTGAGAGGAAACATCATGTTTGCCTTGACAGCTTCTGTGTGTGTGTGTGTGTGTGTGTGTGTGTGTGTGTGTGTGTGTGTGTGTGTATGTGTGTTAAGAGGGGGATCATGAAAGCATGGCAATAATACATTTTCCCAATGATCATCTCCTGTAAGAGATAAAAGAGTAAATATGAAGCACCTTCTGTGTGATTTTTGAGCAAATATCAATGGTAACCAATTACTTGAACATCCTTTCATTTACAAGTGTGATTTTCTCAGACTTGCAAGTGTCCCTTGAATCCAAAACTAAATGGAAATGGTATCCAGTGCAGTGACATCATGACAGCTGGCCCTATCTTTATGAGCAACCTAGATCACTATGCAACAGTTCCTAGACATTTCTGTGAAACTAGATATACTGATTGCTCTAATTAATAAAGTGCTAGAAGGCACTTCTTTCATTAATGCTAAAAACGGATGGCCAGGCAAACAACTATTGGATGAATGTACACTAAGAATCACTGATGAACGCATACTAAGAATCACCTCACTGGAAGCTACAGTCATGGCACAAACAAAAAAATGGCAACCCAACTCAGCGAGTACGAGGCACGCACGGAAGACAGTGGTGCACGGTCCAAACCATAAACTGAAGAGCCAAAATAGGACCAGCACACAAAAAGACAGCAGGATATAATTCCAAATAATAATTTATTTGAAGGTAGTCAATAGGCCAACCTTCATAAAATTGCACAAACCGGTTTCGGCTGTTAGAGCCTTTATCAATGTGACTTCTTCATTGCTGATCAAACATTAGTGGTACAAACAAGTTAACATCCTGGTCCTCTATTTATATCCTAATATTAAAGTGGTATCACCCTCTTTATAACTGGTATAATATTGCTTATGCATTGAACAGATAAATGCAACTATATGCTCATGGTGCATGTTTACAATCACCAAACAAATTTGAATTACATTCCACTAAGATTACTTATGCATTGAACAGATAAATGCAACTATATGTTCATGGTGCATGTTTACAATCACCAAACAAATTTGAATTACATTCCACTAAAATCCTAATAATAGGAATTGCTTATCTTAAACTCATATTATACTGACCATATATTGTTCATGTAAATGAACTAGAAGGCTAAATATAATATATGGCCACATTATTCTAGTATGATTTAATTCTAACAACACTCAGAAAACAATATAGCAATGAATTTTAATAATACCCACAAGATATGATTTTAAAGTAGTTTAGTTTAACATGACCAATATGTGGACATATATGACCAACCACTTAAGGGCCTGTACCCATATGGAAAATGAATCCCTGGATTAACCATCATGTACCTGATATTCATTTAAACCTGGCTTGAAAAAAGCCCCAAGGATAGTGATCCACTTTAGCTCCATATTATTTAGTTTGCCATGCCAACCCATCTTGAAGTTCCTATGAAGTTGAATTTTGTCAATTATGATGAACCTGAATGACGCACTGGTGTGTTGTTGGCTGTGTTTATATAAAGCATTAGTAATCCTTCTATTTCTTATTGAACTCAAATGTTCACTAATCCTGAATCTAATGGGTCGGGAGGTCTGCCCAACATAAAACGCAGAACAGGTACATTGCGCCAAATATATCACCCAATCAGAGCTACAATTCCCAAAAATATTGATGTTAAATATTTTTTGGGTATTTCTGCTCGTAAATTCTTTGGTTTTACAAATGTATTGACATGCGCTGCAATGTCCACAAGGGTAACTCCCAACTAAAGTATCCCCAAAAAGTGTTGTTTGTAGCTTGATGGCCGGTGTGAACCTTTTGTAATGTGTTAACTGAGACTGAATAGTCTGTCCCCTGCGGTAAGAGAAAGCACAGGTTTCAGGAAGGATGTCATTAAGGAATGGATTGGCCTTAAGTATATCCCAATGTTGGTTAACAATTTTTCTGAACCAGGATGTGTTGTTACCATACGTAGTGACTAGTCTGATTGGCTGCCTACCTTGTGTGGTAACCTCCTGTGATTTGTTATACTTTAATAACTCTGTTCTTCGCCTGGCTTGAATCTGTTTGGCCGTACTGGTAAGAAGGTTAGGATTATAACCTCTATCCACAAATCTTGTTGTCATTTCTTGTATTTGTGTACTGCATTCCACTTCCGTAGAGCAAATCCTTTTCACCCTCATGTATTGTGACTTTGGAATGTTCTTAATGATGTGGCAGGGATGAGAGCTGGTAGCATGAAGTAAGGTGTTGTATTGTGGGAATTTCCTGTGTATTGTAGTAGCCAACGTATGATCCGGTAATCTTTTGATAGCTACATCCAAAAACACAATTTCATGATATCCGATGTTGACCATAAATTGTATATCAAATGGATTATGGTTAAGATAATCAACAAACTTGGATAATTCCTCCTTACTACCCCGCCACACCAACCAACAATCATCCAAATATCTGCGCCATATATCCATATGGCCCATGTAGATATTCCGCTGTACATCATATATGAAGGTCAGTTCATAATACCCCATAAATACGTATCCAAGATACTACACAATTTTTGAATATTATTGAAGACTCACAACTAGAGGAGGATTGGCTGTTATGTACATTAGATGTAACATCTTTATATACAAGCATCCCACATAAAGCTGTCATTTTGGCAGTTACGTACTGGCTTAATCAATCCCAGTTATATTCAACAGGATTTAATAACTTTTTGATTAAGCTTACACAATATGTACTGCAAAAAAAATCTTTTATTTTGAAGGCCACCCATATTGGCAAATTAAAGGAACGGCAATGGGGGCATCTTTTGCCCCAATTTATGCAGATCTATTTATGGGGTATTATGAAGGTTCACACCGGCCATCAAGCTACAAACAACACTTTTTGGGGATACTTTAGTTGGGAGTTACCCTTGTGGACATTGCAGCGCATGTCAATACATTTGTAAAACCAAAGAATTTACGAGCAGAAATACCCAAAAAATATTTAACATCAATATTTTTGGGAATTGTAGCTCTGATTGGGTGATATATTTGGTGCAATGTACCTGTTCTGCGTTTTATGTTGGGCAGACCTCCCGACCCATTAGATTCAGAATTAGTGAACATTTGAGTTCAATAAGAAATAGAAGGATTACTAATGCTTTATATGAACACAGCCAACAACACACCAGTGCGTCATTCAGGTTCATCATAATTGACAAAATTCAACTTCATAGGAACTTCAAGATGGGTTGGCATGGCAAACTAAATAATATGGAGCTAAAATGGATCACTATCCTTGGGGCTTTTTTCAAGCCAGGTTTAAATGAATATCAGGTACATGATGGTTAATCCAGGGATTCATTTTCCATATGGGTACAGGCCCTTAAGTGGTTGGTCATATATGTCCACATATTGGTCATGTTAAACTAAACTACTTTAAAATCATATCTTCTGGGTATTATTAAAATTCATTGCTATATTTTTTTCTGAGTGTTGTTAGAATTAAATCATACTAGAATAATGTGGCCATATATTATATTTAGCCTTCTAGTTCATTTACATGAACAATATATGGTCAGTATAATATGAGTTTAAGATAAGCAATTCCTATTATTAGGATCTTAGTGGAATGTAATTCAAATTTGTTTGGTGATTGTAAACATGCACCATGAACATATAGTTGCATTTATCTGTTCAATGCATAAGTAATCTTAGTGGAATGTAATTCAAATTTGTTTGGTGATTGTAAACATGCACCATGAGCATATAGTTGCATTTATCTGTTGAATGCATAAGCAATAGTATACCAGTTATAAAGAGGGTGATACCACTTTAATATTAGGATATAAATAGAGGACCAGGATGTTAACTTGTTTGTACCACTAATGTTTGATCAGCAATGAAGAAGTCACATTGATAAAGGCTCTAACAGCCGAAACCGGTTTGTGCAATTTTATGAAGGTTGGCCTATTGACTACCTTCAAATAAATTATTATTTGGAATTATATCCTGCTGTCTTTTTGTGTGCTGGTCCTATTTTGGCTCTACAAACAAAAAAATGCAAGAGCCAGAAGATTCAACTAGGGTGAACACAGTGTTCAAGAAAAACAAAAAAATGACTTCATTGAAGATTTGGAAAAATGACAATGTAGGTATAATTTTTATCTCATGAGTCTGCCAGAATAGAGAAACAAGGTGCCCCCCCCTTCTTGGAGAAACACATTGTAAAGCATCTGAACCTATTTCCATCTCATCTTGTTATCATTAAAACAGCCCATCCAACATTCAAGCCTCATAGTACATGTGAAATACTTTCAATGCAAATAATTTCCAAGCTTTTGAGTTGGCAAAATACAAATGATGGTAGGCCATTCCTTATGTTGGAGCATCTAGGGCGTCTATACCAGTACTATAGTCCTGGCATGGCTAGAGAAAGGTGAGGCAATGTCTCCTTTAAATATTACCAAATATTAAATGTTCCAAAAATGGCTTATCACTATCTTTTATCTACCAATTGTAAATATCCAACATATCTTCAGTTGAAATTCCAGGGTAGCAACTGTGCTGTTGATTTTTGAGAGAAAAAAATCTGACACAAGTGCAAAGTGAAACAGTCTGCAGCCTTGTGGTGAACTACCTAGAAAAATGGAGAGGGCTTCTGAGCTCATGAAGTATGTGGCAAAATTTCTGAACTGACCATCACCTTAGAGACAACCAGTGCTCACCACTGACTGCCTGCTTAAGAGTCTAGAAGGCAAGCAAAGGAAAACAACAGTGAAGAAGCTATTTTGGGAGGTTCACCTCCTCAGCAACAGGTTTGGCCCATTCTACAGTTAGAGGACTCAGCAGTGATGGATACATTCAGAACAAGGGCCGCATACCCACCAGAGGGACTGAGACTATGGGCCAGATTTATGAAGGCTTGCATGGAGTCTAAGAGTAGTGTAAGACTCCAGAAACCAATATGTCTGCTGAGCAATCCAGGAACAGCCGGCAGGGGCGTGCATGAGAGCTCCTAAAACTACTCTTGCACGGACAGTGTTAGGTTATGCAAATTACCTCATTTGCTGCTGAAAGCTATGCAAATAGGTAAATTTGCGATCCAGGAAACACTAACCTGTCCGAGTAAGAGTAGTGTTATTTGCAGAAATGTACTCGGTTGGTAACTGAGTACCATTCTGCAAATAGCAAAATGGAGCAATGACAGCTCCAAATAAAGGATGCATCCAGTTGAGAAAGCATGCCAATGGCCAAATATAAGGCCATTGGCATTTATATGTGTTGCAAAAAAATAAAACAAATTAATAATTTTTTCCCCCGATCCCCGATGTTTAAGCATAACGCAGCGTCGCGCAAACTTGCGGCACTCTAAAAACCAAAATAAATAAATAAAAGCCAAAAATAGGCATTTTATTACAAATATACATTTGCCATGAAAGTGAATGGCAGGCTGAAGACAAAATGGCTACTGAGTAGTGGTTGCTAAGGGGGGAAGCTCAGTGTGAGAGATGTAACCAAGCATTAGTAGGCAATCCTATGCAAATGAGTATAAGGTTAGTGAATCCCAATTTTCCCTGCTATGTGAACCATGTCCCTAGAGTGTAAGAGTAGGATTAGGGGAGTATCAGAGTAGTAGATAGGTGACATCATGAGGGGGGTATGTATCAAAGACTGTAAGCTTATTGGAGCAGAGTGGCATGTGTTTGCTGTGAGTTACTCAGGACTGGAAGAGGCATGTCTACAGTTGTCTGAACTGAAACCCAGAAACCGAAGGCGTACGCTGTGGTTACAACAAAAGTTTCTTGCAAAGATGCTCACACTGTGTGCGCGCATGTGTGCCTGTAAACCCATGTAAGCCTGTGTGCACATGTGTGCGCCTGTGTAAGTCTGTGTAAGGCTGTGTAAGTCTGTGTGCGTGGATGTGCACCCACCTAAGCCTGTGTAAGGCTGTGTGCGCGCGTGTGCGCTCATGTGTGTGTGTTTGTGCTTGTTTGTACGGCGACACCCCCTGTGGATACAGAAAAGGGAAAAGAAAGGAAAGTAGTAGTAGGAAGTTAACCAAGGAGAACTAGCAGAGCTGCCAGATGAAATCAATCAGAATCAGCCAATTACACAGGCAGTACACTAGCCCAGCCCAGCCCAGCACTTAAAACTCTGCAAGCAACATTCCCCCATGTTTTACTCAGAAACACTGCAACACTGCAGTATACAAAGAGAAGTGAAAAACTTAAAAAGCTTAACTGAGAAAAAAAAATGTTAGGGGCTGCCATTGCTATTATAAGGCAACATGTGCAAGATGCTGAGGGTGGTGCCATTGCGGATGTTGCTGAGCAACCCACAGTGAGGAGACGGAGAAGAGTTTACAGACCCAGGGTAAACTACCAGGGGCTACATGAGCTGGAGATTGTAGAGCACTATAGAGTGGACAGAGAGCTCCTGCAGCAAATTGTTGAGCTGTGCAGGCCATGCCTCACACACAGAACCAACAGAGGGGAACCCATCCCAGTGGAAACCAAGGTATGTGTTGGCCTAAAAATACTAGCAACAGGTACCTTCCAGAGACCAACTGGTGATATGATGGGGATTTCACAGGCATCAGCATCCAGGGTACTGCACCAGTTCCTGAATGCCATGTCAGCACATGTCGGTGATCATGTATATTTCCCCAATTCCTGTGAGGTATTGGCCAGCAATATGCATCTCTTCCAGCAAATAGTGGAATACCCTGAGGTAGTGGGTGCAATTGACTGCATGCACATACACATCAAAGCACCAGCCGGTGAGCGGGGTAAGGCCTAAATCAATCACAAGGGCTTCCACTCCATCAACTGCCAGGTCGTGTGCGATGCCCAGGGCATAATACTGAATGTGTGTGCTGGCTGCCCTGGAAGCTACCACGATTCCCATATCTGGCATCTGACGCAGCTGTATCAGACATTTGCCAATGGGGACATCCCTGACAGTCACCTAGTGGGGGATGCTGGATACACACTGGAGCCATGGCTGATGACACCCATCAGAAATGCACACACACCTGAACAAGAACTCCATAATGAGACACACGCACAAACACGAAATGTAATTGAGTGTGTGTTTGGGATGCTCAAGTCACGGTTCCGGTGCCTGGACACATCCGGTGGAGCCTTGCAGTACTCACCAACTACAAATTGTCATGGTATGTGCCAGGCTACACAATATGGTCCTGCGAAAACAGCTGCAGCAGGAACAGCATGGGGACAGGCCAAACAGTCCCCCCACCATTGCCAAGGCCTGCACAGGTGAAGCGTGACTTGGAGGAGGAACAACCTGAGCCTGCCCCAGTAGGCAGAAGGAGGTGTGCCCAGTATGCCTTGGCCTTGGCAAAGAGGCAAACCATAGCACATACACTAGCTCAGTAGGAACCCTGGAAATTATACCTCTCTCTGACTCACAAATAAAATAAAAGGGATGCCTAACTTGACACTACCTGTTTCCAAACATGTATAGGGAGTGTAGTATGTGCATCCAACATAGGCAGCCCTGCAGCACCACCGGAGGCATGATTGCCATGTTTTAAGCAATATAAAGCAGTGCTAAGCAGCATCTAACAATATATAGTATATGTAAACAAAACTGAGTTTGCTAACTATCGCAATGTTGGGCAACGTTGAGCAATGTTGGCAAAGTTTGGCCAAAGTCGTGCAAAGTTGAGCAAAGTCAGGTAAACATGCTCATATTTGCTTTACTGTTCCTTAAGCAATCTGCTCTGCCCAGCATGAAAACAAAAAGCAGTGACAGGGCTCGAACCCAGGATACTGTGCACTATAATCACAATATTGAACCACTAAGCCATGATACTATTTCAGTGGCACAAACACAGCAGGACAATTGTACAGTAACGCAAACACAAAGAAATGCTGTATCATGTCCCTAAAGAGGCATATGGGTAACCTCCCCCACAGGCCTATGCAGACAGAGAACATCAGGCCAGGTGGTGTGATGTGGGTTGTGGAGGCTATGAAGTCGCAATCTAATATATGTGACATTGGACGCTAGGATCTGTAGCACAGTAGTATGCCTCAAGCCAGTACAATAGGCAACAGTACAGACTGAAATGTTGTATGGTACATAGCAGTGCAGGCATAGCAAATGTGTATAAGTGTCAGGTGAAACCCTCATCCTATGTACACCCCCAGTAACAATCAAGAGTGCCCCTGGGTAGAAATGTACAAAGAATAGCTGTCCCCCCTGTATGTAGAAATGTTGATAAGTCTATGCAAAGGGTCTCATGGAAGCCCTGCAGGCACAGCATGATTCCCTGTTGATCTATGACACAAAGATACAGCTTGACTTTCCATACACATATACTATAAATGTCTATACTGGGCGTGCTCACACACTCCAACAAATGTAGTGGATTTCATTCAGCATCACACTGAAAGGTCATACTGGGCATGCTCACACACTTAGAAAATGAAGCAAATGTCAGGCAACAACATACTGAAAGGTCATACTGGGCATGCTCACACACTTATGCCAAATATGGAGGTGATAATAAGGGATCTATGGACAAATGTGGATAGACATCTCTACTTCCAGAAACACGTTCACAAAGTTGTCAGAAAATCATGCTATGTGTTCACATAAACTGCCAAGGTCTGTGCATGTAGGTCAAAGGAGGTTCCCAGTACTCATCAGTCATCAGACCCGTCAGGGAGTACCACAACACACTTGTGATGAATCAGACTAGGCACGTTCAACAGCCAGAAAGACCACTAAAGTACCCTAACAAGAGGATTACTGGCATTAAACAGTTGCCCCATGCAACAAGACTGAATGTAACCCAATCTGTACTCTGTTGCATACTGTCTACTCAGGAGATTTCTGCCCAACAGACAGGTCCATGTCATGGCTACACTCAGATCTGTACTGAGTTACAACTCAATGGCACTAAATATACAGACCCAACTGATATTGCCAACATCCTGGCAGATAAGATCACTGTTAACTGTACCCCCTCTCACCCATGAAAGGGCACACCTCTATAATGGAAGACTGCAAGGTTGCTGTCATCACAGCTGCACAGGTAAAAACACTCTCCAAAGCCAGTATCACAGCAGCCATGGGACCAGATAACTTCACAGGCTGTGTTCCACACAAACCACAGAACTAACAGGCACCACACTGACGTGCCATGTGCAGTCATAGCCTCACCTCATGCTTTGTGCCTGTTGAATGGTGCACAGTGACGGTTATCCCACTACACAAGGGTGGAGACACCACAGACTCCAGGAACTAGCGCCCCATCAGCCTGACGAGCCCGCTCTTCAAGGCCATGGAATGTATAAGCATACAACATATAAACAATTACATTTGTAATCCCCAAACCCTGGACCACAACCATGTTGGGTTTGTAAAATGCAGATCATGTCACCTAAACCTGATAGATGACATTGAAGCAGTCAACAGAACCATTGACAAGGGGTAAGGTGGTTCACACAGCCTATGTTGATCCTGCCATGGCTTACAACACCACCCCACACTCTGGAAATATAGATAAACCCACTAAACTAGGTATAAATTGCTATGTCTCAAGATGGGTTGCCAACAGGCTTACTGACAGAACACACACTGTGAAAGTAGCAGACTCCAAGTATGACTTTAGACCAGTGATGAGTGCAGTACCACAAGGTCCAGTCCTGTGTCTTGTCCTGTTTAGTATCTACTTTCCTGAAGTAAACTTTAACATGGAAGGTCTGTTGGTACAGAAGTTACCAGAGGACTGCAAACTAGGAGCCATAAAGACAAGGGACATTGGGTCACAGGTGTACACTGGACACAAGTGTGATAATCACATCCCCACAGTAGTCAGGAAACCCTGCTATGTGGCACACCTCATCACAACATGTGTCTCATGCAGGATAGAAGAGGTCATTGTTCCCCACTACTCATCACTCAATAGAACTATAATAGAGTACAACACCACTTTTGCTATGTACCTCACAAGACAACTACAACAACTGTAAAGCCTGCAGCAATACCTCACAAAGAGCATTAGTGGCCAGAAATACATGCCATACACAGACCATCTCAAAATGCTCCATCTGTACTCCCTTGCATATCACCTACTCAGATGTGTTCACTGCCTAACATACAAAGCTATGTCAAATGCAGAGTTGTTGGACATGCTCCATGTAAAACACTCACAATCTCCCTGACCTCTGGACCCAAAACCATGAGTAAAATACAAAAGGAAGGGGTGTACCCATTTACCATATGGATACCCACACCTTCAGGTTAGTGGCACAGCATGAGGCCTTGGAGACCATGCAAGTGCAACTAACATTGGGCAAAGATGCTCATCAGATTGTAGCCTGCTACAGATCACCTACCTTGTCACAAGAACCTCACTCAGTATTCCTGAGAACAGTGGAAAATATAACGGTCCTATCAAACACCATTATATGAGGTGATTACAACTACCCAAACAGTGAGTGTGAGAATTACTTGTGTACAAAGTCCTTTGGCCAATATTTCCTAGAGTTTAAAAGCTCTAACACCCTGGAACAGCTGGTCACCATACCCACTAGAGGTAACACCATACTGGACATGATCATCACCAACATGGGGTACCAGTGTTCCACAACAGAGATAAAGGCCTTACTGGTAATATCAGATCATAAAGTAATCACACTGGACATCCACATCCCTCCCCCTCACCCAGACAATGAAACCACTGTGAAGACATTTTCAAAAGCAAACTGCACACATCCCAAGACCAAAGTGGAAAATTCCATAGACCTCTTGCTGTAGGATAATGGTATACAATCTGCCGAATCAGTTACAAGTGAATCCTATGCGCATCTATAGGGATGCATGGATCGAGACATCACAAATAAAACCAAGATGCACTTCTCCAAAAATAAGAAAACAATCTGGTGGTCATTGCCCATAAACAAGCTAGACAACATAAGGAGGAAACTAACACCTGATAGAGCCAACTTCACTAAAGGAAAGGCATCACTGATAATTATTAGGAAGCAGCAATGGTTGCTCATAAAATAATTCAAGGACACTTTCAAAAGACAAATTGCCAAGGACTGTAAGAATGACAACCACAAAGCCTGCGGTAGCTATACCACACATGTAGGTGTCAACTTTCAAATATGCTGTCAGCTACTGACAAATGGCAATGAATAAATTGAACCAACTTTCATTGTCCACATCCTGGGGGACAAGTTCAGTGCAAATTTTCCCCCATCACCCCCAAAAGGGCCTGTGTCAATCACAGAAGGATGCAGAGCCCCAGACATCATGGACATGCAGGTAAGGACAGCCCTCTCCAAAGCCAAGAACACAGCATCAATGGGACTGGATGGTGTCCCAGGCTTCATCTTACACTAGGCACAAAAGCAACCACACCCTCACCTACATTCACTGGCCAGACTCAATCGTACCACAGGGTATGTACCCAAAGAATGGCATACACCAACAGTCATCCAGCACCACAAAGGGGGTGCCACAACAGAACCTGGAAACCATTGCCCTATACGTCTACTCAGCCTGGTCTACAAAGCTATTGAGCAAAATGCTATGGAACCCATAAACAGTGACATTGGGGACCTCCAGGCACTGGAATCTACACAACCCCGCCTTGTTAAAGGCAGACCCTGCCTCCCAAACATAGTTGACTTACAACAAACAGTTACCAAGGACATAGATGGAGGTGAAAGTAGTCCACACAGCCCACCTGGACCTCACTAATGGCTTTTTACACCATTCTCCACTCCGTCATCATGGACACGCTTACCAGCCTGAACATCAACAGCTATGTCACAGGATGTGTGGCCAAGTGGCTCACAGATCCAACACACATGTTCAGAGTTGCAGGTGCCATGTCCGACTCTAAGACAGTCACAAATGGCATCCCACAGGTCCTGGCCCTGGGACCCCACCTGTTCAGTAGACACTGCTCAGAGGTACAGGCAAGCATGGGAGGAGTATGGCTGAACAGGTTTGCAGATGACTGCTAACTGTGGTCCATAATCAACTCTATGGCTGACACACACATCCTCCAGAATGGGCTTACTGAGACAGATACTTGGTGTCAAAACAATGCCCCAAGAAGAATGGAAAAGGATGCATAGACATCCCCTTTGGCTAAAACAAAGTGCAAACAAATTATCACATAGATGGTACTCCAGTATGTATGGAGAAAGTCATGAAGGCCCTGGGGACACAGTTAGATAGTACACTCTGCTGTGAGGATCACATGGCCAAAGTGTTTAGACACTCCTTCTATGTAGCCCACCCAATGTCACCTAATGTAACCCACTTTGTCTAGTCTGATGATGTCACCAACCTACAAATATACCTGTGGAAAGTATAACTCACAGTAATGTGTATAGCACGTTGTGTAAATGTGTACTCCTGTAGTATCATAAACCAGTTAGGTAGGAGTTTGAATCCTGCACTTGACAAGTGCATGTGTGTTTGTGTGTGTGATCTCCTTGGAGAGTACTCATACACCTTAAAAGTGTTATACCAATCTTTGTCAGGTTTGATGATGTCACCATCCTTCAAACATACCTGTGGAAAAGAGAACTCACAGTAATGTGTATAGCGAGTCATGTAAATGCGTACTCATGCAGTATCATAAACCCGTTAGGTAGGGGTTTGAATCCTGAATTTGACACGTGTGTGTGATCTCCTTGGAGAAAAGCAACCTTTTTGGAGAGTACTCATACACCTTAAAAGTGTTATACCAATCTTTGTCAGGTCTGATGATGTCACCATCCTTCAAACATACCTGTGGAAAAGAGAACTCGAAGCAATGTGTATAGTGTGTCGTGTAAATGCGTACTCCGGTAGTATCATAAACCAGTTAGGTAGGGGTTTGAGTCCTGCACTTGACAAGTGTGTGTGTGTGTGTGTGTGTGTGTCTGTTTGTGTGTGATCTTCTTGGAGAAGAACAATCTTTTTGAAGAGTACTCATGCACCTTAAAAGTTTTATACCAATCTTTGTCAGGTCCGATGATGTCACCATCCTTCAAACATACCTGTGGAAAAGAGAACTCACAGTAATGTGTATAGCGCGTCATGTAAATGCGTACTCCTGTAGTATCATAAACCAGTTAGGTAGGGGTTTGAATCCTGCACATGACATCTATATAATAACATTGGGAAAGAGAAACCTTTTTGTAGAATAGTAGAACACCTTACAAGTGGTATACTTATCTTTGTCAAGTCCGATGATGTCACCATCTTACAAAAATACCTGTGGAAAAGAGCCATCCCAGTAATGTGTGTAGCACACCGTGTTAATGTGTACTGCTCTAGTATCATGAAGTAGTTAGGTAGCGGTTTGCATCCTGCACTCGGTGAGTGTGTGTGCTCTATGTGTGTGGCACTGTTGGTCAATGTGTAGTGGGTTTTGCTTTTACTACTGTATGGCATGTCAGTATGCATTGCACATGTGAGGTAGTTGTGTGGCAAATACATATACGTACATGTTACCTCAATTATTGCATGTGTGTGAACCCTGCTGTCTCCAAGGACACAACTGTCAACTTTGCCAGACTGTGCTGCTGCTTCCCAGACATTAGGTCACATCTGTATGCTTGTGACAAGGCCAGCCACTGCAGTGATCCCTGGCCTAGGTTATCCGTGTTACACACACTCATTACGGTTACTATTGAATTGTGTGAGTGAGGGTTTATGGCCGAGGTATATGTTAGACCGGTCCTAACGCAGCAAAGTCTGTCAATGATGGCTATTCATTATAGATGTACAATAACCTTTGTGGATATGCACACAGACCCCTTATTGCTTATGCGATCCACCGAGGTATTTCAAAAAATCTTAGGAAATGTGATTATTAAAGGAGAGATGACGTAACACTTGGTTGCATGTACATATCGGTACCTGTTCATCATGTTGGTGGCTACTACCTATGTGGTACTGTGGGGATACTATGTTCCATAAAGGTGGATGACTATGCTTAGTCTGAATAATAGCTTTATAGCATGGGCTTGAAAACAGTTATTTGTCTGTATGGTACCCTTGTGGAGGATGTGTGTGTCATCTGGAGAATGCATTATAGGCCACAGTATGCATTACCAGATGCGGACGGACATATCCCTACTGTGATTGCCCGTACCTAAGAGAGCTATATGCCAGACAGGAGTGGTCTCAGTAATGGGTGCAGGTGAATACCACTGGTTACTGGCATAGTATAGTACCTGAAGGATGCAATTTTTGCTGTGTGTCCTACAGCTGTGTGTCAGTTGTGAAGACATCATCTAACGATTGGTTATGGTCAGGCTGTTGAAGTTATGTATACTACCAGAATGCAGAACAATGACAGTAACAGTATCACCCACAGCACAGTGTCAAACCATTTCATACACACACATGTAGTCAGGTACCGAAATGTGTGTAGTACAATGCATACTGGCCACCAATACAAACTATGTAGTGTTACTGTGTAATACAGGGCATGCCACCCTGCCCATGTGTCCACTATGCACGTACATGCAGACAGTGCACCTCCACCATGTTCACAGATGTACACCTGCAAATCTGTGCCACACACATGCCACACATACTGTCCACTCTCTAACACATGCTGCCAATACTACACACATCAGCCAAGTGGCACGTGGGTGGACAATACACTATTTTAACTAACACTGGTGTATACAATACTACAATGACATTCATAGCTTTAATGCATCATGCCTGCTCAGCTACACCTTCAAGCATATCATTAAACTCTACTGCTGACAACATGGTAACATTGCTGTACTGCTATAAAGTCACCCTGTGCATCAGCACCATGGTAGCCTGTTCCTGCATCGATGTTACAGATGACAGGAGGTGGCACAGGTTTCATCACATGCACAGGGTGTGTTGTTGGTTTGCCACAGGCCTACAGTGAGCTATGCAATCGACATGTATGTGTGTGTGTGTGTGTGTGTGTGTGTGTGTGTGTGTGTGTGTGTGTGTGTGTGTGTGTGTGAGGGGCAAGAGTAGTGCTATGGGCCAATGTTGATGTAATGTGTGCGGGTATGTGTTAGCCCTAGGTGTCTGGTTCCTGTGTGTGTGTCTGCATGCACACAGTTCCACCATGTGGCTGAAATATATGGGTATTTGTGGGACAGCCACAAACTGCACCTGCCAGGCTTTACAGATCACCATCTCTGGCTACGGATACGGTACCTGTGCCTGGCAGGTGTGCTACTGACAATATCAGGTACTAAGCCAGACAGGGTACTATCCCCAGAGGTAGATGGATGTACACTGGACCAAGGTCCCTGCTGGGACTGTCCAGAGCCAGGTGCACATGGTCTTCTAGGACGTTCTATCAACAGCCCACCCCCAACAGTGCTGGGGCTGGTACTGGCACTACGGGAGCAGCTGTGACTTGTGGGATGCCCGTGATAACTGCCAGCTGCTGATGTTGCTGACATACATCCACATCGACGACTCAACCGTCCCGCACTGTCCTGACACATGGACATGACATTGCGGAGTACATCTAATGTCTGTCCCCAATGTCTATCTGTGACCTCAGTGTAATGACGGATGTCATCTGCTAGGTCACGGATACTGTCAATTATGGCAGTGTTGTGTGCCCTCTGTGCCCTTAGTCCCTGTCTGGTGTACCGTTCCATACTGCCTGTGCCTCCATGACAGCCTGGAACATGCGTGATGTTGTCAGACCTGTGGCACATCTGCCAGTGGCATGATGAGCAGCAGTGCTCTGTCGAGAACCCCTGGACATCTGCCTATGTGGTATCCTTCCAGACATCTGGGTATGGCTGCTGTGTTGGGATGCATGTGCCATGGATACCACACTGTCCTGGCCAATGCTGGCTGTATGCTGTCCCTCAGCTAAGGGCATTGGTGATGGATGTATTGGCAGTATGACTGTGTGCATGGATGGTGTGGACACTTGTGTACTGTCGATTGGCGGCCCAACGACAGACCCTGGCAAACATGCCTGTGCCTCAACACACCTATCATCATCATCATCACTATTTTGCTCAGTTACATTGGTTTGCCCGCTACATTGAACCAGCCCAAAGTCAGCACATGTGAGAGGAAGACAGGAAACACACTTTACAACCTGTACATGATGTTGGCACACACGCACACATGAACACATGCACACATGCACGCATGCACACATGCACACATGAACACATGAACACATGCACACATGCCCACATGCACACATGCACACAAATGCACTCCTCACTAAAGCAGACACACACACACACACACACACACACACACACACACACACACACACACACACACACACACACACACACACACACACACACACACACCACCAGAAATCCAGAACATACTCAATAGCGGGTGATGGTGGGGTACAGTATCACAAGGCAAACAATTATATCACACATGTCAACATGCAGGACGTGTGTTGCTCAACAGCATGCAGTGCATGTGTAGACAGCCCTTGCTAATAACAGTATACATGGCTTTGATGCATGTGTGTTGTTGTTCAGTGATCGGCCTCTCCCTGGAACGCAATGTGTACATGGACACAACATTACTGTGCAAGTCTTAAAAGCTCTGCAATGTCTTGTGCACCATCACTCACAGGTATGCATACCATGGCTGGATGTGTATCTGTGTGTCACATAGATATCCATTTCTGATTAGTGTGTCTGTGTCTTTAGCAGATGATTGTGGACACAGGTTTAGCACATGCATGCTATGTATACACGCAGGATGAGTGGTGTATGTATACCTGATAGAATACCATTGCTCAACATAGCCATTGTACAGTGGTTATGGTGAGTGTAGGACATATTGTGGACATGCCAGTGCCAGCCATGACATGGCATGCTACAACACAACTGCAACGTTAAACTTCACACATACACAGTGTGTGTCATATGACCTATACACTCAATAGCATTATATGACACATATGTGTCACTTTGTACAAATGGTGATTGCTATGCATAATGTGTATCAGTGCATATGTTTGCACACACAAAACATTGAGATGCATAGCAGTTAATGCTATGTGTGGTACTGTGGTCACTGTAACTGGATGGGGTGTAGTACCATGAGCCATCATCATGCAGCATCATGGGGTCAGTCAAGGCTACTAATGTGTGCCAGACTGGCACATACCATGCTGTACTGCAACTGCAGTACCATGGCTACATTCACCATTTCACAGCCACTTGTTACATGGGTTTGTAAGGTGCCCAATAGGGAGCATTGCCTAACATTAATGTGTTGTATGTTGGAGAGTGTCGCACTTCTCCCAAGATAGGCCTCTAACCCTCAGGTATATTATGTGTGCTGTGTGGATGATATTTGGGATACTGGAGTGTGACCTTATAGAGTGTGTCTGAATATGCCATGTGTAGCATATTAACATGTACTGCGTATGACGGAGTTGTGTATGTCGTGTGCATGTGTATCAACTGCCTATGCAATGTCCACTATAGTGTAGCCACAATTGTTTGGGAAGCTCTGTGTATTGCATGTGTTTGAGGCAGCCACTCACATTACTGAGATGTGCATAGTCTCATAGGAAACATGCACAGCATGCATTATGCGTAGGTGTGTTACATGTGTACATGGCCTACACCTCACCTATGACATGCACATTTTATTAGCAATATTAAATGTAGAACACACTCACCAGCATGGGTCTGCTGCCTTGCTGTCACACCAGAGGGACCTACAAGGATATGAAACAGTTTGTCAGTGGCAACAACTGTGGCATTGATACTGTGGCTTTGCAATCTTACAGTAGCACAATGGTTGATGGTCACAGGCCTACACATCATGTTCCAAATTATCAGTATTGAACAACACCAGGCTCCACATCTTCTAACTACACAGTACACATCTCACATATGCATGATCTAACAATAGAGGTAACAGTAGTCTACAGATAAGCCAACCTACCTGCACGCTCCATGTGAACTTGCTGGGGGGAACGGCCTCCATGATGATGCATGTGTGCTGTTGTTGTTGTTGGCTGGGAGTCCCCAGGCTCAGGAGCAGCGCCTCCACTCTGGTGAGGGGGGGATGAGTGGCAACCCCACCACCTGTGGCAAGCTGTTGCCTACGGATGTCAGACGCACGCTGCCGGACATGTCTGAGTAAATCACTGCAGTGATGTCGTACCTGCTCATAAATCCGGTTATGCATGCCTATGTCATTTATCCTACAGACAACATCTTCCACAGCGCAGTCCACTCATGCTGGTCCTGGCTGGTTGTTGAAAAGAGCAGGTTGCACTGTTTGATGAGACAGTTTGTTAGAATCTCATCCTCTGCACGGCTGTATGTAGGATTGCGATGGTGGGACATGGCCCTGGAAGACAAGAAAACAATATGTGTGAGCAAGTCATGTGGCACACTTTACATTCTACAGTACAGATATCACTGAACTGCCATAATTAGCAAACTATTGTCTGTCAGACGATACACACTTTCAATAACACAAATCACTGCTCAACCCACAACTGACTGACACTGCCTGACATGCTGTATATATTAAAACATTTTCTGCACAGCAACAAAGATAAACCACTATGTAAGACTATGCAACAGTACATGGCACACTCTATGCGACACAATGCACCACCTAGCTACAGTAGGTATATATCCATCTAATGCATAAAGAAATATGTAATCCAATGCAATGATTGTAAAGTCCAGTTACAGTATTACCAGTATACCACACTAGTTGTTGACTGAAAATCCCTGCCTGCAATATGTGCACATTTGTGAATATAGGAGGTATACTGTTGTACTAGACTATACATGTTGCTAGATACACACTTATATCCTGTAACACACATATGACCGGGGCATGTTACAGGCATATGCACACACACATCAGACATACATACAGGACACAAAGGAATGGCAACCCAGATGAGCTTTATGTGTGCACCATACAGTACTGTGTGTCAGTACTTACAAACCCTTATGCCTGAGGTATGTAATCTGTGAGGACTACAGGGAACACACAGAACTGTGTTTCCAAGCAATGTGGACATACACCATACTGTGCTGTTTAGGCCTACAGCTTCAGGTAGTACTACAGTTCATACAGGGGTTTGATTCACCAGCAGTACCAATCAATGTGGATACATGTACTGCTTCATCCTCCAATGGCACACCCCAGTTAATACAAGGGGACTACATTGGACCGTATGCCATACTGCTTTTTCTGGCTAACACATCTTTTGCTGGGATCAGAGCTAGGACACATAATACCATGACAGAAACAATTTCCCAATAAGCTATCCCACTTATACACAACTGTGACACATTCAACAACACATTCATCATCACACTCAGTCAACCTCACATAGTAATTATTGCAACGAGTACATGTTGATGTGTATTGGTTCATAGGTAGGTTATTGGCTATTGGCCCTAGGGCCTATAGAAGCCTAGCCAGAAGGTACCCTAGCCTTTGACACCCAAGTAATTTAGTTCCATGTGTCCCTGTCAAGCAGAGCCACAGAGGTGATTCCCAGGGTGTAATTCCTATCTTACATCCAATCATCAAGACTATTCATGACGGGTGCTACTGAGGAGCATTGTTTGCTATTGCTAGGTAGTTTGTTTCACAGTATGGGATGTCTCTGAGATGGGAATCTATCCCTCCAGCATGTTCAGTCTACTGTGGTGACAAGCTTTACGTCCTTAGAGCATGTA